>NC_138776.1:58569646-58767146 GCF_965119305.1 Pelophylax lessonae
TTTCCTCCAAATAAAACATTATCATTGGACTTTCAGCTCCACCCCCATCTTCCTAATAATTAAGCGTAGGTGATGATCCCATGATGGCGTCTCTCCGCTCAGACACTTCACAGCTGCTGGAAGCTGTTCACAATTATCCACCTGTTTGATTTTTGTTTAATAGTTTCAAGTTTTTCGTGATCATTGTCACCAAAAAAAGGAAATCCAAAATGTTACAGCTATCCCCAGAACAGGGATAGAGGGGAAATCTTCCAATGGGGACACCTGTTCTGGTGACAACTGTCTAAGGGGGGATTTTCTTTCACGTTATTTCCTCTCACTTGCTGTTGTGTGTCCAGGACAGGAAGTAAATGGAAATCTCCTCAATGGGACACAGACAGCAAGAAGGAAAACCTATAGACTGATTTTAAAAAAACTTTTTGTTTTTGGATAGAGAACGGAAGGCTTATAACTCCTGTAAGGTTTATTTTTGCCATCTTTGTCCCATTGGGGAGATTTACCTTCACTTCCTGTCCTATAGCCAAACAGGACAGACGTGGCGTATCAAAAACAACTAAGTTAAATTAGGTACATATCTTCATAAATGAAAAATATTGAATGAAAATAGTATCAAAAATCACACACATATAAATACCGTGCTTCTACCAAGAAATAATACAACACAGTCATTGGGGAGATTTCTCTTAACTTCTATTACTTATCCAAAACAGGAAGTGGAGGAAATCCCTACAAATTAAAACAATCTCTTGGGGACCCCCAGGTCACCAGAACTATTGACCCCATAGGAAGATTTCCCCTCTAATACTTTTCTGGTGACAGCTTAAAATCTGGGATTTTCTTTTACTTTCACTTTCAATGATAATGGTAAACAGAACAAATAGAGAGGGTGAATCTCCTTAAAGGGACACAGCAATAAAAACAGAGAGGTGGTCTAATCCCTCTCCTTTCTATCTAGAACTAAAAAAAAAAAGTTTAGCTTTTAGTTATACTTTAAGGCTGGATTCACACTGATGCAATGCCAGACATTGCATGTGATTTGCACCACATTGCTGTGCACGTCACATGCAATGCCTGTGCGATGTGAATTCAGCCATACAGTATGGCTGAAATTGCATCGAATTTGGACAAAAAAGATGCAGGATCCTTTTTTTGGTCCGCACTGGAATCAGATCGCATGGATGTGCTAAACCCAGGAGATCTGATTCCCATCCCATTTCTCAGTTCGCACTGCAATCTGCGAACCGATTTGGGGGTGTCATTAACTTGACATTGACACCGGCAGCAGTTCGCAGAGAGCGGTGTGAACTGCCTGCGAGTCAGGTGCGATGTGGGAACCCCCACAGGAATTGATGTGGTTCCCGCAGCGCATAAGTGTGAACCCATCATAACTCTTCTCTAGCCAAAAAAAGGAAAGGTTTTATCTGGAGAAGTTAAAGTTTTAAAAGAATCCTCCTCCTTCAACCAGAATTATGGTAGCATGTGTTGTCCCCTGTTTCCCTCCCTCATTCCTGTCTATAGGATGTGCTGCCTTGATGGAATCCCTTGAACCCCAATGTAGCCACTCTCACATGATTGGCCAAGACTACATTTCTACACACTGGTGCTCCTTGCATCGCCATGAAAATGCAGATCAAAGCTCAGAAACGGACCAGGCATGCATGTGTTTCTTCTATAAAGAGCAAGGCATGATGGGACATGTAGTCCTAATGTGGGGGTACACGTGACTCTATTCAGACAGTGTGCACGGAAACACTACAAAAACATTTTTTGGGGTTTTTTTTTACACCCATGTGTAAATACATTGTTTTTTTGGCTAGAAAATTTCTTAAAACCTCCAAAATTATACATTTTCTGAAGGGAACGAAAAAGATGGTAGTTGCAATTTATTTTTTTTTGTTGCATGATATTAGCGCAAATTTATCAGATCTATATTAGTATAAAAAATTTGCATCAAATTAATTTTAACGTGCAGAAACACAATACAATCCCCATTTCTTTGTCCAAAATTAAAGTATAACTAAAGTTTTGGATAGAGTGGAGAGAGATTAGAATGCTTGTCAGTTTTTATTGCTGTCTGTTCCCCTATTAAGGAGATTACGGTAAGTATGATACAATTTTCCGTTTTCCTGGTGCCTCCATGGCAGCATACCAGTGATAAATAACTAGCAAAAAATGGGTGGGTAATGCTGAATGCGTGAACTTTAATTGGACAAAGACATAGCTGACTGAATAGTTCTCCTGCCGAACTCTTTCTGCCGAACGGTTGTGAGAGTCCCTGGGTCGATACGGTAATACTAGAAGAACGAAATATTAGCCCTTGCCGCCCAGGAAGCTGAGACTGCCCTGGTTCAATGAGCTCTCACCTGGGAAGGTGGGGATAGCCCTTTGACTTTACAGGTTTTCTGGATAAAGCGGAGTTCCACCCTATTTTTGAACTTTACATCATCAGTTAGATGAAAACATCCTGAAAACGAATTGGATAATTATTATTTTTTTTTTTTGTTTAACTTACCTTATTTTTAATGAAAATTAACTTACTTTCCTTCCACTTCCTCCTTATGCGGCCGCGGCCCCCAACGTCACTTTCTCCTTTGCATTGACTCCTGGGAGATGAGCGTCATCAATCCCAGGAGTCAATGCGCCTGCACCAGTGTCCCTCGTCACTTCCGGCGCAGGCGCGTCATTCCCTGCTGAATGAATTAGAACAGCTTCTGGGCATGCCCAGAACCAGCTGCGGGATGACGCGCCTGAACCAGAAGTGACGAGCATGGCATTCTGGGACTCTGACATCCAGGAAAAGGGACACAAAGGGGGACGCTACGGCTTCAGCTGCCCACACCGCAAATGTCAGCGCTGGGCAAGAAATTTTCAAGGTAAGTTTTTATTCTTACAGGTACACTAAGCAGGGGACAGTTCAGAGGCTATCGTTGCTTAAATGCACTAGCCCTGACTGTCCTAGGGGTATTTTTATAAAAAAAAAATATTTTGGCCGGAACTCCGCTTTAACCACTTAAGGACCGAGCCTATTTTTGACACATTTTGTTCACAAGTTAAAATCAGTATTTTTTCCTAGAAAACAACTTATAAAACATTATATATATTATTTTAGCAAAGACTCTGGAGAATAAAATGTCGGTCATTGCAATCATTTTTGTCACGCGGTATTTGCGCAGCGGTCTATAAAGCGCCATTTTTTTGGAAAAATTTTGAAAAATCACATTTCACTGCATTTAAAAAATACTAAACAGTAAAGTTAGCCCATTTTTTTTTGTATATTGTGAAAGAACATGTCACGCCGAGTAAATAGATACCCAACATGTTACGGTTTAAAATTGCGCCCCCCCCCCGTGGGATGTCGACAAACTACGGTCAATAGAGATCTCAATCTGCGACGCTTTAAATTTATTTAACGGTTACCAGTTTAGAGGTAGAGTGTAGCTCTTTTTTTTTAAATTATTGCTCACACTCTGGCGATCGCGGCGATACCTCACATGTGTGGTTTGAACAGCGATTTCATTTGCGGCTCGACTTGCGTATACGTTTTTTTTTGTGCGCGAGCTAACGGTGACGGGGGCGGCTAAATTTTTTTTTTTTTTTTTTCCCATTTATTTTTTAACTTTATTACAGTTTTAAAAAAAAAAAAAATCTGATCACTTTTATTGCTGTCACAAGCAATGTAAACATCCCTTGTGACAGCAAATATGTCGTGACAGGTACACTTTATGGAGGGATCGAGGGTCTAAAAGACCCTAGACCCCTCCACTACACTTCCCTGTATGCAAAATGCCAAAAACGGCGTTTTTGCATACAGCCGATTTTCAAATTTGCCGCCTTTTGCGGCACAGTAACCCGGAAGTGACGTCATGGACGCCGCTTCCGGGTTACGTCAACGGAGCCCCGATCGATGCTGTTTCCGGCATTCATCGGGACTCCATCCAGCCGGCGGACGCGCCGGCTGGGTGCTCGGGGCTCCCGGTGGGACGGGAGCCCCGAGCAAAGCCACGGAAGGCGGCGGACGTCCCCTCCCGCCCCCCCGGGTACCGATCGAGCGGCTCCCGAGCCGCATCGGTCGGTACCGACGGAAAGCCAACCGTCGGCTTCAAACCACGGTACCGGAATGATGCCTCTAGCTAGAGGCATCATCCCGGTACACTACCGCAAAGTTTACTGACGTAGACCTACGTTAGTATGCGGTAAGTGGTTAAGCTTGATGAGCCATGAAGATAGAGTTCTTTTGGTGGCCTCCTTGCCCCTGTTCTTCCCAAACGGGATGACAAACAATCTTTCAGAAATTCTAAACGACTTTGTTGCCTCTAAGTATGCTCAAAGAACTCTAGAGATGTCTAGGTCATGATGGGTGTCTGAATCCGGGTTCTGAAAGACTGGACGAGCCCAAGGTTCTTGAAGATGGCCAGAAGAGAAGACTTTAGGGATGAAACCTAAAGGGACGAAACCCAGAAGCTCCACTCTGTCTGGAAAGAAGGTGATATGATCCTCACCTATTCCTAGGGCATGCAGCTCAGAGACTCATTTGCCAGAGGTGATGGCTAATGATGGCGGTCTGTAGCGACAAATTCCAGAGAGATGAGTGCTCCACAGGAGAAAAGGGGGAGTTGGATAGGACCTCCAGGACTAGGGATAGATCCCACTGTGGAAAAAGGCACCTAACGGGCGGACAGATCTTCAATACTCCTCTTAAGAAGGTAACCACCAGTGGATCTTCTGCCCATCTCTTGTTGGCTGCAGCCGAGATCACTGCCACTTGCACCTTAAGGGAGTTTAAACCTAATCCTAAATCCAATCCTGTCTGCAGGAAAGCCAAAATTTGAGAGGTAGAGGGATGAATGGGGTTGAAGTAAACCACGCCTTCGCCTCTCAGTTTCCAAACCCGAAGATCCAACCTCTGAAGGTTCGGATGACATAGTCCCTGCTGGGATAGTAGGTCGGGAAAAGCAGGAATCCTGATAGGGGGTCCCACACTGAGACGTATTGCTAGAGAAAACATGGTCTCTTTGGCCAGAACTGAACTATTGCTAGAATTTGTACTGACTCTCTAAGGAGTCTCCAGGGAAACTTCAGAATCAGAGGGCGAGGAGGAAAGGCATATGCCGTGGAGAAATTCCAGGGGCATGTCAGGGCATCCACTGCTTCAACCTGAGTGATAGTGAGTCTGCTACTGTGTTCAGACGACCCAGAAGGTAAAGTGCCCTGAGATCTAGCAGGTTCCTTTCTGCCCATAGCATTATGGGCCTGACTTCCAGAAGGAGGGTCCTGCTGTGAGTTCCCCCCTGTTTTTGTAGGTATGCCACTGCCGCTCTGTTGTCTAACCTTAGAAGAACTCTCTGGCCCTGGAGGAGGGGCATCAAGGATGTTAGTGCCAGGAAGGCCGCTCTTAATTCCAGAACATTGGATACCACTCCTCTGGTGGAGTGAGACCATTTTCATCCATTTAAAGAGACAGAATGCAGCAAGCGTTCCTATGAGGAAACACTGCACATAATACCCCAAAGATCCACAGAAGGTGTTCCTGGCCTTATTAGTGCTTTGAGCGACTCAAGAGCAGGGACTGCGCACGGGAGAGGCTTAACCCAGGGGAAGCAGCCAAAAGGCAGAGGTAAGGACATACTGCTATTCTTCATCAGTCAGGAAGGTATGAGGAAAAAAAGGAGAATGATGGGACAGGGGAGAAGGTCTTTCTTTTATGCTACTAGTCCTGAAGGAGGAGTAGAGGTGGAGCCCTATCACTGGATTGCTGCCATGGAGGCACCAGGAAAAAGTTTTGCTTATAGTTCTACTTTAAAGATGAGGTTATGGATTCTCAAAACTTTGTGCTCCCATGAAGTGGCAAAAAAATACGGTACTCAAAATTATTAATAGGCAACACTTTACATTTTGACAGTGACTGTTTACTACTATGTGATCGGCTGTGAATCCATTCACAGCCGATCACAAAATGTAAACACAGAGCAGTAACTCACTGTTACTAGCTCTTCTCCCCTCATACAGTTTCCAGTGTGAGGAGAGCAGAGCTAGAAACAGTGAGTTACTGCTCTGTGTACCTGCCCGTGATTTGCAATAGCACCCCAAACGCTGTGCGATGTTGCCGCGATTTCCGCCTGCCGAATCGCAGTAACATCACGCAAACAACACATGATGCCCAAAAAAGGTACAAGAGCTCTTTGGGGCGTCATGCGTTGTTTGCGTGATGTTACCTCGATTCGGCAGGCGGAAATCGCAGCAACATCGCACAGCGTTTGGGGTGCTATTGCAAATCACAGGCAACGCACAGGCGCCCCCCGATTTGCAATGTTTTCCGGAATGTGGGCAGAATCACAGTGATTCTGCCCTGATCCGCTACGCCCACATGTGAACGTAGCCTAAAGTTCACCTGTCACCAGAGACTGCCATCAGTACCGCCGTGCACCATCGCCCGTCACCTGTCACCCATCGGTGACCAACGCCCGTCACCTGTCACCCCATCAGTCATCGTCACCTGTCACCCAATCACTCATCGTCCCTTGTCACCCCATCAGTGATTGTCACTTGTCACCCCATCAATCATTGTCACTTGTCACCCCATCAGTGATCGTCATCTGTCACCCCATCAATCATCGTCATCTGTCACCCCATCAATCGTCACCTGTCACCCCATCAATCATCGTCACCTGTCACCCCATCAGTCATCGTTACCTGTCACCCCATCAGTCATTGTCATCTGTCACCCCATCTTGTCATCGTCACCTGTCACCCCATCAGTCATCGTCATCTGTCATCCCATCAGTCATCATCACCTGTCACCCCACCACTCATCGTCATCTGTCAACCCATCAGTCATCGTCATCTGTCACCCCATCAGTGACCGTCACCTGCCACCTATCAGTCACCTGCCACCCATCAGTGATCATCCGCAGTCAACCGTCACCCGTCGCACAGCCCATCACAGCCAGCACGTCAAAAAGGATGTACAGCAGCGAGGAGGCCCTTCAGGTCCTCTCCGTGACTGATGAGAGCACCGGGGAGCTCTCATCAGTATCCGAATCAAATCCCGAATCCGATTCGGAATTTGAAATCGCTAATAGTAGCGGATCGGAGATGGACTCTGACTTTTCCTGTACACTTTCCTTTATACAATGTATTTTGGGGTGCAATTTTTGCTATATACATGCAACAACTTACTGACCGCCTAACGACTATATACGTCGGCCATTAAAAGCTAAATACTGGGGTTATGGCAGCAGATAGCTGCCATAACCCCAGTATTTTTTTAAACGGCTAGCGATCGGCTTTCAAATAAGGGTGGTCCCAGTGGCGTATTCACCGCGGAATTACCCTTACGGTGCAGGGGAAGAGGTGCCCCCCCCCTCCCGCCGCGTCCCAGACGTTTTCCCAGCTTACCGGACCCGACTGTAGCGGGAAAAATTATCCGGTCCCAGATCCTCAGAGACAGGAAGTCGAGTGAGGGCAAGATGGCCCTCACTCGACTCTATGGTCTTGGAGGACCAGAGCTACGTCAAAAGTCGTTGCCTAGCAACCGGTTTAAAGGGCCGCTTTTTTTTTTTTTCTTTTTCAACAATTTTTTTTTTTTTTTTTTTAGTGTAGTTGTGAGGTCTGAGGTCTTTTTGACCCCAGATCTCACAATAAAGAGGACCTGTCGTGCCTATTTCTATTACAAGGGATGTTTACATTCCTTGTAATAGGAATAAAAATGATCAAAACATTTTTTTTTTTAAAACTGTAAAAATAAAAAAATAATAAATGAAATAAATAGGAAAAAAAAATGAAAGCGCCCTGTCCCCGTTAGCTCGCGCGCAGAAGCGAATGCATACTCAAGTCCCGCCCACATATGTAAATGGTGTTCAAACCACACATGATCGCCGCGATCGTTAGAGCAAAAGCAATAATTTGAGCCCTAAACCTCCTCTGTAACTCTAAGCTGGTAACCTGTAGAAATTTTTAAACTGTTGCCTATGGGGATTTTTAAGTACCAATGTTTGGTGCCATTCTGTGAGCGTGTGCAATTTTGAAGCATGACATGTTGGGTATCTAATTACTCGGCGTAACATTATCTTTCACATTATGGAAAAAAATTGGGCTAAATTTACTGTTTTCTTATTTTTTAATTAAAAAAAGTGAATTTTTTTCAAAAAAATTGCATTTGGAAGACTGCTGCGCAGATATGGTGTGATAAAAAATATTGCAACGATCTCCATTTTATTCTCTAGGGTCTCTGCTAAAAAAATATATATAATGTTTGGGGGTTCTAAGTAGTTTTCTAGCAAAGAAAATTATTTTAGCTTGTAAACACCAAGTGTCAAAAATAGGCCCAGTCTTAAAGTGGATAAATGGACAACTTTGTGTAAAGTGCTACTTGGATGTTAGGCCTCTGTATGTGGCTAGGCTGTGTAAAAGTTTTACACATGTGGTATCGCCATACTCAGGAGGAATAGCAGAATGTATTTTGGGGTGCAATTTTTGCTATGTACATGCTATGTGTTGGAAATATTTCATAAATGGACAACTTTGTGTAAAAAAAAATGCATTTTCATTTTCTTTCCACAGTTTCCAAAAACTTGTGGAAAAAAAATGACATGTTCAAAAGACTCATTATGCCTCAAAAATTATACGTTGGGGCGTTTGCTTTCCAAAATGGGGTCATTTTATGGGGGTTTCCATTGTCCTGGTGCTCCAGGGCCTTCAAAAGTGCGATAGGTTGTCAGGAAATTATATGTGTAATTTATGCTCCTAGAATGCCGGACGGTGCTACTTGGATGTTAGGCCTCTGTATGTGGGCAGGCTGTGAAAAAGTCTCACACATGTGGTATCGCCATACTCAGGAGGAGTAGTAGAATGTGTTTTGGGGTGTAGTTGCAAGTATATATATGCTGTGTGAGAGAAATAACCTGTTAATACATCAATTTGTAAAAATAAAAAAAAAATAAAAATCTCCATTTTTTCCATTTTGCAAAGAATTGTGGGAAAAAATTACAACTTCAAAAAACTTACCATGCCCCTTATTAAATACATTGGAATGTCTACTTTCCAAAAAGGGGTTATTTGGGGGGTATTTGTACTTTCCTGACTTTTTAGTGTCTCAAGAAATTAGATAGGCCTTCAGTACATCAGGTGTGATCAAGTAAGGTCAATTTTCAATGATTAGCGCCATAACTTGTGGACTCTAGAACTTTCACAAAGACCAAATAATATACACTTATTTTGTTTTTTTTTTTACCAAAGATAAGTAGCAGTATAAATTTTAGCCAAAATTTGTGAAGAAAAATTACTAATTTGCAAAATTTTATCACAGAAACAAAGAAAAATGCGTTTTTTCACAATATTTTCAGTCTTTTTTTATTTATAGCACAAAAAATAAAAAACCCAGTAGTGATTAAATACCATCAAAAGAAAGCTCTATTTGTGTGAAGAAAAGAACACAAATTTTTTATGGGTACAGTGTTGCATGACTGAGTAATTGTCATTCAAAGTGTGAGAGCCCTGAAAGCTGAAAATCGGTCTGGGCAGGAAGGGGGTGAAAGTGCACTGTAGGCAAGTGGTTAAAGTACTGCCAGTAAAGACAGTGCAGCAATCCTACGTTTTTAGTGGACATTCCTTCCTTTTGATATAAAGCTCAATGGCTGGGAATGTCGTTAGGAGGTCTCTGGCATGGAGAGGGTCACAAAATGGCATAGAGTTGAAACCTCAAGCAGATGGGTCGTTGTTGTTGTAGGAGAAGTATCCCCCTTACAAAGAGAGAGGGTAAATCTCCCTATTGCGGGCACAGACAGCAATAAAATCTGACTACATTAAACAGTATGGTAAGTGTGGCACCAACCGTGTGATGGAAATGTGAAATGTGGGTATGTATGTATGTGCAGCTGCCCCTTTAAGTGGATGGTCCACCTTCAAACCACAAATAAAAAAAAAATTAAAAAGTTAGGCGCTACTTTACCACTTCAATACTTCATAGAAATATATATGAAAGCGCAAACATAAATTCATAAATCATATCTCAATTCATAAAAGTGTATATAAAAAAGTCCCATAGAATATATATATATATATATATATATATATATATATATATATATATATATATATATATATATATATATATATACAGTATATAGAAAATATATATTTTCTTTGGGACTTTTTTATATACACTTTTATGAATTGAGATATAATTTCTAAATGTATGTTTATTTCATATTTAGAAGTATTGAAGTGGTATAGTAGGGCTTAACTTTTTATTTTATTTTGTAATAAAATCTGACAGGTGTTCTAATTCCTCTCCTCTTTGTCCAAAACTAAAAAAAAAAAAAAAGTTTTCCTTTTAGGTACACTCTAACCATAAATGAGGAACCTAGAATGATTTATCTCACTCTGGTTCGCATGGCAATACCCAATATTTACTGCATGAGCATTGTTTACACGCATGTGTGTGCCTTAAGGCCCGTACACACGTACCGATCGTCGGCATACAAACGTCGGCGGACGAAAGATCTGCCGATTGTATGCGTGTTAGTATGGTGCCTCCGACAGATGTCTGCGCACAATCCGCAGACAAAAGTCTTTCTTGCAAACATGAAAATTTTTGTCTGCGGACACCAGAACGGACGATTGTTCGCCTGTCAGTACAGAATTCGGCCGACAGACCGCAGATTTGCAAGACTGGGCATGCTCAGAAAATAAAAAACACAGGGAAAGTTAACCATTACATGACATCACTTCTGCAGTCAGCTGAAGTCTGCAGACAAAATTCTTGTGCTGTCCTTGTGCTGTCTTTGCACTTTTCAACAGACACCGACATCCCGGGGAGAAAAGACGAACATTTGTATGACGACGATCTGCGTGTGTGTACGGGGCTTAACATGTTTGTATGTGTGTGCACAGGACCTTGGACACATCCCATACTTCTAAGGGGCTCAATTCACAAAGAGATTATTTTCCTCTTAACCACTTGACGCCCACGATATCGCTGAAAGATGGCTACAGAGCGGGCTTCAAATGCTCGGAGGGCGTACATGAACGTCTTTCTGTACTTATGCTGCCCACACGCTCTGTGATCCCTAAGTCCTTGGAACACGGCTGATCACACAACAGGGTAAGGATCCAATCACAGCAGGCCCTTTACCACATGATCAGCTGTCAGCCAATGAAAAAAGAAAAAGAAGAAAGCTGTTAACTGGCTTCTAATAGAGGGACATCAGTCCCCTAAGCGCCCACCAGTGCTGCTAATCAGTGCCCATCAGTACTGCTTATCAGTGCCCACCAGTTCCACCTATCAGTGCCCATCAGTGCCTCATCATCAGTGCCCATCGGTGCCTCATCATCAGTGCCTCCTGATCAGTGCCCACCAGTGCTGCCTTTTAGTGCCCATAAGTGCCACCTATCAGTTCCCATCAATGCTGCCCTATCAGTGCCACCTCTCTTTGCCATCAATCAGTGCCACCTATCAGTGCAGCCTCATCACTGCCTCCTGGTCAGTGCCCATCAGTACCACTTATCAGTGCCCATCAATTTTGCCTCATCAGTGCCCATCAGTGCCACCTCATCAGTGCCCATCAGTGAAGAAGAAAAATAACCTGTTTTTAAATGTTTATAATAAAATATTAAAAACTATTTATTTCAAAACTTTGCTGTTTAGCAAAAAAAAAAAAAAAACCCCAGTGGTGAACAAATGGCAACAAAAGAAAGCTCTATTTGTGTGAAAACAATGATAAAAATGTTATTTGGGTACAGTGTTGAATGACCGCGCAATTGTTATTCAGAGTGTGAGAGCGCTAAAAGCTGAAAATTGGCCTGGTCAGAAAGAGGGTATAAGTGCCCAGTAAGCAAGTGGTTAAAACTGAGATAAAATAACTCAAAGCTTTTCTCAAATTTTTTTTGGGCACTTCACAAGAAAAAAATAAAATAAAGAGTTATTTCATCAAAATGTGAGGTATTTTACTCATGAAACTATTCAGTGTTTTGTCTCAGGACGTGATTGTGATATCCAGTAGGATGGATACAGTGGAGACAAATTGGAACCCCTGTCAGTTTTTAGTGCTAATAAAGAGATAAAATGGTTTAAACTGTAGAAATATGGCAACTTACTAAGTCAGTGCAGTCCCTACAGCATACGTATTAATACAAAAGAAAAAAGGTGACTGGAATACCAGTAACAGGGAAGCTGCTTTCACAGAAAACATGGCGTATCAAAAACAACTAAGTAAAATGAAGTAAATACAAAATATCTTCATAAATGTAAAATATTGAATGAAAATAGTATAAAAAATCACACACATATATAAATACCGTGCTTCTCCCAAGAAAGAATACAACACAGTCATTGGGGAGATTTCTCTTTACTTCTATCACTAAGCCAAAACAGGAAGTGAGAGGAAATCCCTACAAAATAAAATAATCCCTTGGGGACCCCAGGTCACCAGAACCTATGTCCCCATTGTTGGAAGGTTTCCCCTCTATTACTTTTCTGAGGCAACCAAAAAGTTGGGATTTCCGTTCACTTTCAATGATAACAGTACAAATAGAGAGGGTAACTCTCCCCAATGAGGGCACAGACAGCAATAAAAAAAAAACCTAACAGGGGGTGTAATCCAACTACATTCTATTCAAAATGTAAAAAAAAAAGTTTGGCCTTTAGTTATACTTTAAGTAAATCAGCACTGATGATTCTGTGTTATTCCATATTTAGGTTTCTATGCATTACTGTTAAGAACTTGATCCAAAAAAGTTGGAGACTACTCCAAACTGGCCATTATATTTTTATATTCCTTTAATATTCTCATGCCTGGACCACTACTTGTTTAACTCCTAAAACTTCCGCTTTAGGGAGTCCTGACCCCCTGACATGCCACATTTGGCATGTCATTTTTTTGGGGGGGGGGAGCGGGTACCTAGTTTTGACAGGTACCCGCTCCCACTTCCGCTCGGAGCGCCGCGGCACCCTGAACGGAAGTTCTCCTCTCCCCCTCCCTCTCTGCAATCTTCTGGGACATGTCAAAGGTCCCAGAAGATTGCCGGCCAATCAAGACGCGCAGCGCGACTCACGCATGTGCAGTGCGTACCCGGCTGTGAAGCCGCAAACTGTCACAGCCGGGTGCCCACAGCAGTGATGCCGGCGCCGAGGGAGAGGATCGAGGCTTCGGGCGGCCGCATCACTGGACCGTTGGACAGGTGAGTGAATGGCTGGAACTCCGCTTTAACCACTTGCCGACTGCCTAACGCCGATCTAAGTCGGCAGTCAGCCCCTCACAGGCAAAGTGACGTAGGGCTACGTCACTAGCTTGTGAGGGTCTAGGGAGCGAGCGCGCGCCGCCGGAGGCGCGCTGCCGCTCCCGCGTGGTCACGGACCCCCCCGCGCGTGTGACCGGCGGACCCGATGTCCGCCGGTCACTCGGCGATCGGCGGGGGAGAGGGAGAATGTCAGGCAGCTTGTGTAAACAAGCCACCTGTCATTCTCCTCGCTGTAAAGACACTGATCACACGGATCTAATATGTAGATCCGTTGATCAGTGTCCTTACAGCTCAAGCCACAGCCAATCACAGTAGAAAGCACGCCCCTAGGGATACACACAGCCCCTCCCTCCCAAATAAAGTTAACCCCTTCACTACCAGTGTATTTTTACAGTAACAGTGCATATATATAGCACTGATTACTGTAGAAATGTCACTGGTAACCCCCAAAGTGTCACAAATGTCAGTCAAGGGTCCGATCTGTCCACCCCAATGTCGCAGTACCCCAAAAAAAATCGCAGATCGCCGCCATTACGCGTTAAAAAAAAAACAACAAAAATGACAAAAATCTTTCCCTTTGTTAGTAAACGCGATAACTTTTGCGCAAACCAATCAAAATACGCTTTTTGCGATTTTTTTTACCAAACATAGGTAGCATAAAACAAATTGGCCGAAAATGTTAAAAAATTTTGATTTTTACATTTTTTTGGGGGGAAATTTCATATAAAAAAATGTGAAAAATATTGCTATTTTTGCAAAATTGACGCTCTTTTTTTGTTTATAGCGCGTGATCAAAAAATCGCACAGGTGATCAAATACCACCAAAAGAAAGCTCTGTTTGTGGGAAAAAAAGGACGCCAAATTTGTTTAGGTACAGCGTCGCACGACCGCGCAATTGTCCGTTAAAGTCACGCAGTGCCGAATCGCAAAATACCCCCTGGTCAGGAAGGGGGTAAAATCTTCCGGGGCTTAATTGGTTAAGTGAATTGACTTTAACACCATTTTATGAGTTATTTACCTCATGTTTTTTGTTTGTGAGGTAAATACCTCATAAGGTGATAGTGAATTGACATTTTCAGCATCTCGAGAGATAATTGGAGAAAATATGTCACATGATTCATTTATCTCATGAGATATTCTTTAGTGAATTGAGCCCACACTCCCCAATTATTTTAAAGCATTCGTAACTGGGGATAATAGCGAGGAATTGAGAATTTTTTTTTGGTGGACCTAATGAGTACATGAAAAATTGATTTTATTTGTATATTCGTCCAGGTCTGATGTTACCAAAACTGAGCAGAAAATAGAGCCATTCCATGGAGGAGATCTAGGACATCAAATAAGAGTTTGTGGGTTATCAGGATGCCTGATAGCTGAATATTAATTTCATGCAGAAAAATCACAATTTCTTACCAATTTGATATTTACTTTTGTGAGTTAAACCTTCAGATGATAAGGTGAGGCAAAGTAGACTGGTAACCCTTTGGCTGACTGCATTTTCTGTTATCTGCTCCTAAAGAGGCCCATTGAAATTTGATGATGGCTCCCAGCGTGGACATATCAGATGATGATCTAATGTCTTTGGGGCAGCAAAATACAATAGCGGTCAAGGATTTTCCGCACAGAGCCCTCCAAGGGGAAAATGGCCTGGCAGACATTGCTGTCCATAGCCACCCATTGCCCTCAATTGTCTTTCATCACTCTTCATTGTTATCCATCATCCTCCCCCACAATCCATTGTCATCCATCAGTCTGCATTATCATTCCTCATCCTCTCTTGTCATCCATCGCCCTCCATTGTATAAAATTATCATCCATCACCCTTCCTTGTAATCCATTTGCATTCATTGTTCTCCATTATCATCCATTACTTTCCAGTGTCATCGAAAATCATTCATCAATTATCTCCCCATTGTCATCCATCGCCCTCCATTGACATCCAAAGTCAGCCATTGTCATCCATCATTTCCATTGTCATCTATTACCCTCCACTATCATCCATCGTCATTCATTGCATTCCATTGTCATCCATTATCATCGATAGGCATCTAATATCTCCTGTGGTAATTTGTCACCCTATATTGCTATCCATCTCTTTCCATTGTCATCCATGGTATTCTTTTGTCATCCATTATTTTTTATTATTATTTATCACCCTTTACCACCCTTCTTTGTCATCCCTTTTCATTTATCACTGTCCATTATCATCCCTCACTTTCCAGTGTCATCCTTTATCATGAATCACTCTCCATTATAATTCATCACCTTCCATTGATATCCATAGTTATCCATCAGCTCCATTGTCACCCATCATCATTTACTGTATACCATCATCACCCATAGTCAATCATTATCCTGCATGGTCATTTGTCACCCTCCATTGTCACCTTTTGCCATTCCTCACTTCCCATTGTCATCTATCACCCTTCATTGTCATCTATTATCATCCATAGTCATTCATTATCCTCATCTGTCATTTTCATCAATTGACCTCTGTCACCATTTTGCAATGTCTATGGTTGGCTTTAGAGGTGAACTCAAATCTCAAATTATTTGCAGGTTTCGGTTGTAACTTTTCTTTACATCTTCAGCACTGGTTTCATCTCTTGTTAATTGTTCTCATCCTCTTGGGGAATTAGATATAAATGATTCATTTCTCATTTTATTCAGGATTTTCCATTATCTGATGGCTTCATTATCGGCTTTTAGGCTTTAGCTGGTTGTGATCATCTGAGAAATGTATTATAGAACAGAATTTCTGTTTCTGCTTTCATGGAATCTCTTCATATCCATTCAGTTATCAGGGATGGAAAAAAACTGAGAGTGGAGGCAGATGCACAATGTAAATCGATGTTCTATTTTCCAGTACAGCTCCATCTTCTTCCAGCGCACTTTGCAGGAGACTAAATCTGTTTTATGGTGCGTAATTTCTATCCTAAGGTTTTACTTGGCGAGTGACTATGAGATCATATGAGGTGAGTGTGAGCTCATATGTCCGGTCCTCCTCTACTCCTATCTCAAGCTTCTTTTGTCAGGTGTTTCTATCTAGCAGCCAGTTATTACATAAGTCACGTTATTAATAAAGGATAATAAATGATTGCCTATTTTGGTCTCAATAACTAATTACTTTTAGTAGGTGATGACTGGCCTGATAATCCTTTAAATAATTGCTGAGAATACCGCACAGAGCTCAACTGAGTGATTACTTTATTTTGGCTTAACCATTTGCCGACTGCCGCACGACTATTTACATCGGCAGTCAGCCCCTCACAGGCAGAGCGACGTAGTACTACGTCGCTAGCATGTGAGGGTCTAGGGAGCGAGCGCGCGCCCCCCGGAGGCGCGCTCCCGCTCCCGCGTGGTCACGGACCCCCCCCGCGCGTGTGACCGGCGGACCCAATGTCACTCGGCGATCGTCTGTGCAGAGGGAGAAAGGCAGGCGGCTGATGTAAACAAGCCGCCTGTCATTCTCCCCTGGGTAGGAATAGTGATCATACGGTTCTACTATGTAGGACCGTTGATCACTGTTCCTACACCTCAAGCCACAGCCAATCACAGTTAGAATCACGCCCCTAGGGACACACATAACCCCTCCCTCTCAAAAAAAGTTAACCCCTTCACTGCCAGTGTATTTTTACAGTAACAGTGCATATGTATAGCACTGATTACTGTAGTAATGTCACTGGTAACCCCAAAAGTGTCAAAAATGTCAGTCAAGGGTCCGATCTGTCCGCCGCAATGTCGCAGTACTGCAAAAAAAAATCGCAGATCGCTGCCATTACGCATTAAAAAAAAACAACAAAAATGACAAAAATCTTTCCCTTTGTTAGTAAACGCGATAACTTTTGTGCAAACCAATCAAAATACGTTTTTTGCGATTTTTTTTTACCAAACATATGTAGCATAAAACAAATTGGCCGAAAATGTTAAAAAATTTTGATTTTTAAATTTTTTGGGGGGGGGGGGATTTCATATAAAAAAATGTGAAAATATTGTTATTTTAGCAAAATTGACGCTCTTTTTTTGTTTATAGCGCATGATCAAAAAAATCGCACAGGTGATCAAATACCACCAAAAGAAAGCTCTGTTTGTGGGAAAAAAAGGACATCAATTTCATTTGGGTACAGCGTCGAACGACCGCGCAATTGTCCGTTAAAATCACGCAGTGCCGAATCGCAAAATAGGCCCTGGTCAGGAAGGGGGTAAAATCTTCCGGGGCTTAAGTGGTTAAAGTTAAATGTCCTTTGTGGGTACAATGGAACAATTTCTAGTTGCTTGCAGAGATTCTTCAGCTTGAAAATGGCTACAACCAATGGAGTAACATCCCTTATAGCCCACGTGTTAATTCTTATCATTAGCAATACCCAGTTTGGTTAATAGCAATTTCCTGTATATGGTGGTCTTGAGTTATGGATTATAAGGAATCCACTGTGGGCCTATACAGATGTTTCTTCATAGCCGTGTGGAAATATACCTTCACAGATATTACACCCAAAAAGATATTTATTATTGATTATTCTGTTGGAGGTTTCTGTGGTTGGCAGGCTGAGTAGCCCAGAGATTGTCTCTGTTAGATTTCTGACCTAGTCACAAGGCTTTTTTTTATTGTTTATTCTCCCAGTTAATGGTCTAGTCTGCTTTATCACTCGAACAAATCACTGTAGGCGACACGTGAGTAGAACTGAATTTTTTGAGGGAATACAAAGCAAAACTGCTGCATATTGAAGATGTTACTGCAGGAAACATTCGTCAGACCTCATGTGCCTCCTCCACATGGATGTGAGTCACCTGATTAAAGAGCATCTAAGAACCAATTTTCTTTTTTTAATTTTGGATTGGAGTATGGAAACAGGGTATACTTTATTTATGATGGGATTATAATAAAGTGTCACTTTTAGGGGTTGATTTACTAAAGACAAATAGACTGTATACTTTGCAAAGTGCAGCTGCTCCAGAGCTTAGTAAATGAGGTAAGGCTTCACTTTGCAAACAATAACCAATCACGTGCAAGGAAAATAAAAAAAACAGCATTTTTGCTTGCACATGATTGGATGATGGAATTCAGCAGAGCTTCTGCTCATTTACTAAGCATTGGAGCAACTACTCCTGCAGAGTGCAACTGAACCTTGCAAATTGTACAGTCTATTTGCCTTTAGTAAATCGACCCCTTAGTCTCTTTAGACTCCCCAGGATTGCAGTCTGATCTCCCGGGCGCTCTAGACATGGATGTGGACTGCTTAGCTGCCGGAAGCCTGACCAGTACACCACTATAACTGTCCTCTCTACCCAGGAACATTAGTTAGATTGCTGTACATCTAAATGGCCATCTGAAATCACTTTTTGTTAGATATAAATATTGCTTGGGGGAGATTAGATTGTACACAGACTTTTTGTGGATAAGGACTAGCCAGCAGGACTTGCAGAGTGTTCCTGAAAGTTTTGAAACAGCAAGCAGTTGCAGAGTGCTCATCCCAGGGGCGTAACTACAGGGGTTGCAGGGGTTGCAATTGCAACCGGGCCTCATGCTCCAGGAGGGCCTGTGCGGCTCCCCTGTACACCTGGATAGGAGGGACGGCAGGGGCAGCATGTAGAGAAATCACTGTCCTCTTTTTCCCTCCCGAAGCTGCAGGAGGAAAATGGAGGAGATTAGTTCCTCTGTATGCTGCCCCGCCACCCCTCCTATCCAATTCACTTGTGTTCTGCTGTCTCTGGGCCCCTGTGTGCTCCCCTGGTCCCCCCCCCTCCACTGTGCTGCAACCCCCCCCCCCCCCCCCACTGTGCTCCCTCCTGGGGAGGCCCCAAGATGGCAGGAAGGGGAGCCACTGCAGAACTTGTGAAAGGGTCTCACTGCGGGACCGTAATAAAGGGCCCAGCAACGAGAGTAAAGGGCCCCAGAATCAGTAAGAAGAGCCCCAGGCTTGAAGGGAAGGGCCCCGGCCTGGGGTCCGGGGGGCCCTTCATCGTTTCTTGCACCAGGGCCCTGAAGGTTCTAGTTACGCCTCTGGCTTATTCTCTTGGCCCTTATTCATGCCACTTTTCCTATCAGAAATGGAAAAAGGAAGTCCAAATAGGACCACCGAACCCCACTGCATTGTGGGAGTTCAGAGGTGGTCTGTCTAAGCCTGTGAGTGTTTTATTGACAGTATATAACTAAGTACAATCATTAAACATTTGTACTGCCTCTTCTACTAATTCAGGTCTGTCTACTCTGTTTATAAAGGGCCATGCTCAGAACTTCTCAACGAATAGTTGGTTTGTTTTTTGGTTGTTGTTTTGATGAAATGACCCACGGCCAGAGAGAAAAGGATAAAGACCCTCGCATCAGCCTTGGGCGTTTCCCCATTATTTTCCATTGCACAATCCTTCATTGTTGGCTGGGTTGGACATAGGGGAAAAAGGATTGCTTGACTTTATTTGCTGAAGAGATCAGGTATATAAAGAACACGCCCAGTTGTGGATCTGCCATCTCGTCAGCGGGATGAGAATTTCAGAAAGGATGAGAGAGCTGAGAATATGTATAAAGGAAGAGATGGAGGAAGAGTCACCATGGACAGTGCATGACAGACCGCCATCTGGATGAAGTTGAGGGGAGGAAAAACATTGCTGGACACGGCTGGTGGCTCCAAGTGTGGTCTGCAGTATAATGACATAACACATTGTTCAATATGGAGAAGTCTGACCCTTATGGATTGCCCAGTATGTAGAGCAGAATAGGAGGAAAAAGTTGCTACTTGTACAAGAGAAAATATTTGTGCCAAAACTAAGAGAGTGAGTAGAGATTTCTACCAATAATGTCTGAATGTACAGTAAAAATGTACATACACTACAGCAAAGTACGGATGAAGAACTGAAGCCACAAGTAGGTACGATGTGCTTTAAAGCTTCGTTTTCAGTTATGACTGGAGTGTCCTGCTGTTTCAGCCACAACCCGAGGTCTTAACCCCCGTACACACGTACCAATTGTCGGCCGAACAGAATCGGTTGTGCAGGCATTAAAATTTTTGTTGGCCAACACCAGAACGGCCGATTGTTCGCCAGTCAGTACAAAATTCGGCCAACAAACAGCCGATTAGCAAGACTGGGCATGCTCAGAAAAGAAAAAACACACGGAAAGTTAACCATCACATGACATCACTTCTGCAGTCGGCTGTTGTTGGCCCGACAAAAATCATGTGCAGTCTTTTGCAGTTTTCAGCCGACAGGACAGCACCGGACAAAAGACGGCCGATCGTTCGGCCGACATTCGGGACGTGTGTACGGGGCTTTAGGAACAGAGCTGTAATCCCAACAAGAAAGGCTCCAGGTAGGAAATCTGCAGCATCATTAGAACCTCGTTCTTCCAGGATTTCTTCCAGACGCTGGTCACACATGGTACAATATGATTATTCAACCTTTCATATGGATGAAAATCTCAGTGTGTACAGTGTCACAGAAGATTCACCCCAATCATATATAGTTTATTAAATCCAAGCAGATTGCATTGTGTTATTCTTTATTTTTTTATTTCAGGTTTTTATAGTAATGATTAAGCACACTTGCTAGTGTGTGAAACGCGTCTACCTGTTGTTTGCCACTTAGGGATGTTCGGTTAATAAACCAGAATTTTGATGATACCTGGAGTGCAGCCATTTCTTCTATATTGATAGTTTTTTATAGTGCTGACAATTCACATCAGTCCCTGCCCTCAAGGAGCTTACAATCTAATGTCCCTATCTTACATGCATATTTACAGTATCTCACAAAAGTGAGTACACCCTTCACATTTTTGTAAATATTTATATTATATCTTTTCATGTGACAACACTGAAGAAATGACAATTTGCTACAATGTAAAGTAGTGAGTGTACAGCTTGTATAAGAGCCGGTTCACACTGCCGTGACCTCTAAGTCGCCTCATAAGGGGCGACTTGTTAGCGCGACTTTTAGCGTGACTTCAGCGCGACTTTGCGCGTATTCAGCGCAACTTGTATGATAGACGACTTTGTATTTGGCCAATCAGAATATGATGGTTCTGGGTCATGCTCAATCACACAAATAAAAAGTTCTTAAAAATTGTCGTTTTTGATAGAGAGCCAATTATTGAAAAAATTATTGAAAAAAATGAGATTTCTTTGGATTTAGTGTCTGGGCGCTTTTCTTGCAGGCATTTATCGGGCATTTTTGGAGGCAGGCATGACTTTTTTTGGATTTAGTGTCTGGTGGGTCTAAAAAGTGTACCTGTGAAGTTTCAGCTCTGTAGCATGTCCAGAACCAGAAAAAAAAGATCATTTTTCTTATAATTATTAATAGAGCAGGGTAGTGGCTCCTCTCCACCTGGGCGTTTTTTTTGCTGGCATTTATCGGGCATTTTTTGGGCGTCTTTGGAGGCATGCTCTTTTTTTCTTGTTCAGGACCATTTTAATGGAAAGTCGGATCACAAGTCGCTTCAAATAAGATAAGGAGGCAACTCCCATTGAAGTCTATGGGACAAGTCAGATCACAAGTCGCCTCAAAGTAGTACAGGACCCTTTTCAGAAGTCGGAGCGACTTCAGTAGTGCCAATTAAGAAGGCACTCATTGATTAACATTGCTTTTGTTATGTCAAGCGACTTGGGGCGATTTGAGGGCACACAAGTCGCCTCACAAGTCGCGGCAGTGGGAATGGACTCTAACAGTGTAAATTTGCTGTCCCTTCAAAATAACTCAACACACAGCCATTAATGTCTAAACCGCTGGCAACAAAAGTGAGTACACCCCTAAGTGATAATGTCCAAATTGGGCCCATTTAGCCGTTTTCCCTCCCCAGTGTCATGTGACCCGCTAGTGTTACAAGGTCTCAAGTGTAAATGGGGAGCAGGTGTGTTGAATTAAGTAAGGATGGAGGAGTGGAAGAGGACTCCAGTGGCAACCTGTGAAGCTCCGGTGAACTCCATGTCCAAGAGGGTTAAAGCAGTGCTGGAAAATAATGGTGGCCACACAAAATATTGACACTTTGGGCCTAATTTGGACATTTTCACTTAGGGGTGTACTCACTTTTGTTGCCAGAGGTTTAGACATTAATGGCTGTCTGTTGAGTTATTTTGAGGGGACAGTAAATGTACACTGTTATACAAGCTGTACACTCACTACTTTACATTGTAGCAAAGTGTCATTTCTTCAATGTTGTCACATGAAAAGGTATAATACAATGTTTACAAAAATGTGAAGGGTGTACTCACTTTTGTGAGATACTGTACACATACGAGGGCAAATTTGAACAGGAGCCTATTAACTTACCAACATATTGTCAAAACTTTATTTACCTTCGTGCTTCCCTATCTTTCTAACCTAAAAGTGTTAAACTAAGCTGCTGTGCTTATCAGTGAGGATAATGAATAAAAGCTGCAAGTGTATTGCCCAGCGCTCCTAGTCTTCTTAAACTTAATAAATGCTAACTGTTTGTTTACAGCATCATCAAACAACAGTTATCACGATGTAGCACCCTCCTAGGTAGGTGCTAGGTAAATGCACTGATTGCTCCTTCTGCTTATCAGAGGAGCCTGATCTGTTAGGTTGCCTGTTACATGGTTCCAGGTATGATTCACTGGGTCTGAGGGGGTATCCCCACTGCATCCAATGAGGGAGCTTATTGGACAGTGGAGGAAACCCAGCCAGTGACACATTAGCTTTTATGGGAGTCCCAGTGGGAGGGCATTCTTGCAATGCATCCTGGGATTGCTCATAAAAGCTGAGGGGACATGTCACAGGGCGTCTTTGTCGGGAAGCAGAGTCCCAGGAGAAGGTGGACGGTTGTCTCTCCTGCTGTATGAGGAAAGTGGTCTTAGGCGGTCGGCCTAGTGAACCAGGTCTAGAGCTGAGCTGCAGAGGATCCAGTGTAGCTGACGGTGGAGCTGCTGGCAGAGTCTCTCAGGAAAAACGGTGTCCGTGAGTACTCAGAGACTTGCCAAAGGGTTGGCCCAGGAAGGGGGACCACTCCAATGAAGTCAGGGGATCAAGGAGCTAGCTCACACAGAGAGAGTTACAGTAAAGGCGGTGCCATGTAGAACCCTGAAGAATAGGGATAAAGGGGGTGCCTAGTTGGGCCCTGAAGAGCTAATCACAGAGCAATACAAGTTCATTAAATTCTTCTTCACTGCTAGTGATAAGGTGAAGCAGCGGCCTTGCTGCACTCAGCTATATCTAGACGTCCCAGCAAATTGTGTATAGTTCATTCAAGTTGGAGTATCCCACTGATCCCTTCTCCTATCCAAGTTCTCAAATAAAACTACAAAAAACCAAAACCCCTAGACTGTTTCATGACTGAGCCAAGCTCTTTAAAGTCGCTAAACTGTCATGTTGTTGCAATGGGTAACCCAGGGGAACCCGTCACCAGCAGCTCCCAAGCAGTGCTGTATTTTGGCCTAGGCCAACAAGGCCCAGGCCTAGGGCAGCACTTTGCAGGGGGGCAGCAAAAAAGCTACCCCCCCTCCACCTGAGACTCTGTTGGCCACTAGTTGCTAGAACCGCCTCTCTCACCCCCCTCTCTCTTTCTCTATCATTCCCCCTCTCTCGCTCTCCTCTCACACTATCTCTCTCTCTCTCATCCCCCCACTCTCTCTCCCCTCTCTCTCTCATTCCCTCTCTCTCTCATCTCTTTCATCCCACCTCACCCACCCTCTCTCTCCCTCCCTCACCCACTCTCTCTCTCTCTCTCTCTCATACCCCCTCTCTTTCCCTCCCTCCCTTACCCACCCACCCACCCCTCTCTCTCTCTCTCTCTCGCCCCCTCTCACCCCCCCCCATGAGATCTCAGGGGTTCATGCTGGGACTTGTAGTCCTTCAGTTTTGGATGGAGTCACATCTGTTAAAAAAGGAGTGGGGAAAATGTATATGGGGGGGGGGGGGGGGCGCCCAATTTTAGTCTTGCCTAGGGCAGCACAAAACCAAAATACACCACTGCTCCCAAGGGAGTAGTGCTACACAATTATTACTTGTAATAATTGTTTTTTGATGGTTTAGCAACTTTAAACACATAGTTAGCATTTATTACATAGTTACATTACATAGTTACATAGTAGGTGAGGTTGAATAAAGACAATAGTCCATCCAATTCAACCTGTGTAGGTGTGTGTGGCTGTAATCATCTCACATAGCCCTTAATGTTCTGATCCTTGAGATGTACATCTAAGAGTCTTTTGAAAGCCACCATACTTCCCGCAGAAACCACCTCTTGTGGTAGAGAATTCCACAATCTTGTAGCCCTAACAGTAAAGAACCCCCCGCGTTGTCGGAGGTTAAAACGCTTCTCCTCGAATCGCATTGTATGCCCTCGAGTCCTCATGCAATCCCTTCGACTGAACAGCTTTTTTTCTAAGCTGAGATCCCCATTGAGATATTTATAAATTGCTATCATGTCCCCCCTCAGGCGTCTCTTCTCCAGGGAGAATAAATCGAGCGATTGCAGACGCTCTTCATAATTAAGGTCCTCCGATTCCCTAATTAGTTTAGTTGCCCTTCTCTGGACTCTCTCCAGCTCCAACACATCCCTCCTGAGGACTGGCGACCAGAACTGGACAGAATACTCCAGATGCGGTCGGACCAGAGTTTTATAAAGTGGAAGGATTATAGTTTTATCTCTGGAATACATCCCTTTCTTTATGCATGCTAATATTCCGCTGGCTTTGGCAGCTGCCGCTTGACATTGCATGCTGTTGCCTAATCTATCATCAACCAAGACTCCCAGATCTTTCTCCATTTTTGATTCCCCCAAGGGTTCCCCTCCTAACGTGTATTGTGTTTTTATGTTTTTAATCCCCAAGTGCAAAACCTTACACTTCTCCACGTTAAACCTCATTTGCCATGTCGTTGCCCACTCCGTTATTTTTTCCAGGTCATTCTGTTGGATATCTGCTTCATGCTGTGCAGTTATTGCCCTGGCCAATTTTGTGTCATCTGCAAAAACTGATATTGAACTACTGATCCCGACCTCAATGCTGTTTATGAATAAATTGAACAAGGTTGGTCCCAGGACTGAGCCCTGGGGCACCCCGCTTACTACCTCAGACCAGGTCACCAAAACTAGTGTCCCCATTGGACGATTTACCCACTATTACTTTTCTAGGGACAACCCAAAATCTGGGATTTTCTTTTTCTTTTACTTTCACCTTCAATGATAATGGTAAACAGGACAATTAGAAAGGGTGAATCTCCCTAACAAGGACTCAGACATTAATAAAAACTGAAAGATGTTCTAATCCATCTACCCCCTATCCAAAACTAAAAAAAAAAAAAAAAAAAAAAAGGTTTGCCTTCAGTTATAGTTTAACAGCATGTCTGTGGAGAGTGGAAGGAAACCAAAGTGCCAAGAGAAAACACATGCAAACACAGGGACAGCATGCAAACACTACAATTATAGTAATACAACATGTGTGTTACGCTATATAAAGCAATAAAATGAATCCAAGTGAATCATAAAAGTTCCAGTGTTGAACCATAAGAAACATTTTGAAAAAAACAAAAGACGTGAAATCCAATGATGTGACAGCCAATCGATGAAAAAACAGAGAGAAAAATCTTGCGTTCCCTATTTTATAAGTGGAATCCCTTCACCACCTGAAATCGCCATCACCTTAGGTGAAGATGTACTCTTACCACAGAGTATGGACCCTCTATTATGGGAGGTCACATAGGCTTTGGTATATCCTCCATTAGTGGTCAACCATAGGCGACAAACGAAAACTGTATTCAATCAGACACAGGTCACTTCCAGTCAACTAGCCCCAGGCCGTCTGTAATGGTGGTATTGAACCCAATAAATAAAAAGGATCTGATAGCGTAAAACCCTCTTACAAGTGGTAGTTTATTCGCAATATATTGCACTTACATGACTCCAGCTAGATAAAAATATGTACATTATAAACAATGGCGATCAGTTCAGCATCTAGGTAACGGGATGAAAGGTGTATAATACTCAGCCGTTGCAAAAAGGACTTCTTCCGGGCCTTTACATGACTTACTTACATGACTTCAGCCAGATAAAAACATGTACAGCATAAACAATGGCGATCAGTTGAACATCCAGGTAACGCAATGACAGGTGTATAATACTCAGCCCGACCGGTTTCATTGCAAAAAGGACTTCTTTTTCAGGGCCCGGACACTCGTAAGAGGGTTTTACACTATGCAGAGATGTATAGTAACGAAGTAGAACTACTTCACTACTGTACTTAAGTACCGAAAGGCGGTATCTGTACTTTCCTGGAGTAGAATTTTTTTCTCCTACTTCCACTTTTACTTCACTACATTTTTTCAATGATTTCAATACTTCTACTCTGATATTTTTTTTTTGTGCTGCATAGTTACTCGTTACAGTTATAAAAATTACCACTGCCAGAACAGTAGATGGCAGGTTTCATGAAGCTCAAAACATGTGTATTATCAGCGCATACGAAAATAAATGCTACTGTATGTATAAAATAAAAGTTGCATTTGAAATAATAAAAAACAATATGATGTTCAAACTTTTGACTTCTTTCTTTAATAACTACATAACACAGTACTTGTACTTTTACTTTCAGTACTTGAGTAGCAATTTTTTTTTCAAAACTACTGGTACTTTTACTTTCAGTACTTGAGTAGCAACGTTTTAAAAAAAACTACTTGCAATACTTAAGTACAAAAAATGTTGAATACAAGTCACTTTTACAAGTACTTTTACTTTCAGTACTTAAGTAGCATTTTTTTTTTCAAAACTACTGGTACTTTTACTTTCAGTACTTGAGTAGCAAAATTAAAAAAATGTTGAATACTTTAGTACTTCTACTCAAGTCACTTTTTGATCGAGCACTTGTACTTTTACTCAAGTATGGGTTTCGAGTACTTTATACAACTCTGACACTATTTTTATTTATTGGGCTCAATACCACCATTAGGAACAGACTGAGGCTAGTTTACTGGAAGTGTCCCGTGGCTGATTGAATACAGTTTCCGTTTGTCGCCTATGGTTGACCACTAATGGAGGATATACCAAAGCCTATGTGACCTTCCATAATAGAGGGTCCATACTCGATGGTAAGAGTACATCTTTACCTAAGGTGATAGTAATTTCACGTGGTGAACAGATTCCACTTCTAAAATAGTGAACGCAAGATTTTTCTCGCTGTTTTTTCATTGATTGATTGTCACATCATTGGATTTCACGTCTTTTGTTTTTTCTGTTTATTTTTCAAATTTTTTCTTATGTTTCAACACTGGAACTTTTTAGGAATAACTTGAATTCATTTTATTGCTTTATATAGCGCAACACATATATTATAATATAGTAGTTTTTTGTAAAAAATATCTGACATTAGTGTTGCAGCTGTCCTGATATGCATTTGGTAACAATTATTCACGTACGCAGTATTGTTCTATATATTTTTTTGTCACTACAATTATAGGACTGTAGAATCAGTATCTTTTGTGTGTGTGTGAAGGTGTGTGTGTGTGTGTGTGAAGGTGTGTGTGTGTGTGTTGGGGAGGAATCTACATTTTTTTATGGACAATAACCAAATTGTGCAGGTTTTATTATTTTATTACAGTATTATTATACAGGATTTATATAGCGCCAACAGTTTGCGCAGCGCTTTACAATATGAGTTTGAGGGTCCATTTACCTTTTCTGGTTCATTACCATACACTCACTAATGTGCATTTATTTAGAATGGTCCACCAACACACTGTAATAAAACAGTCATGCAGAAGTGCATCACAGTGTAGTTATGTTCTCCCTTAGGCCCCTTTCACACTATCCGTCCGTCGGACGGATTCCGTTTTTCTCAGCGGGGGATCGAGCCGCCGATCCCCCGCTGAGCAGCAGGAGGTCAGCTGTGTCTCCGCGCTGTGTGCGGAGACACAGCTGTCAGTTCCCCATGCATCTCTATGGGGGAAATCGGATGGGAACGGACCATCGGTCCGTCCTCATCAGATCCCATCTGATCCGATCCGCTGGACGGATAGAAAATAGGGTTTCCATCCGTCCAGATTTGACGGATAGGATCAGGTCGGATGTCAGCGGACATGTTTCCACTGCCATCCGATGCCCCATAGGAATGCATGGGGGGACCGTTCAGATCCGCCAAAAGAACGAATCCGCCTGTGTGAAAGGGGCCTTACTAAACAAAAATACGCACCTTCAATCTGAGGATGTCCATGTAATACTTTTCATGGCCACAAGATGTCCTCCGCACCCATTTACACCAGATGCAGTGGGATGCATTCTTGACTGCCCTCCAACTGCATAGACCAGTGATTTTCAACCAGGGATCTGTGGAACCATTGTTATGAGATATTCCCTTTACCTGTCAGTTGTCATAATGTTATGGCTGACCGGTGTAATTTACACCACTATTGCAGTGCAGTAAAAAAAAAAAAAAACAGTACAGCAAGCTGCATTTTTCTACACCGCAGATGCACAGAAATGCACGCAAATGCATTTAATTGCATGAAAATGCACTGCAACTGCAGTTTCCAAAAAAAGCCAAAACAAGAAAGAAGATGGAAGTGATCTCAAAGGAAATGCAAGCTAAGAAAAATGCACGTCACTGTGAATGCAGAAACACACAGTTTCTGGTGTAAGTGGGTTGAATGATGCCTGTGTGAAACACAGAGCCTGGGGTTGTGTTTGAATCAGTGGTTTACCCTACTTGCCCTGCTCAGGGACATCAATTCAAGCTTTGGTGCTCCAAAAATCCACCCTGGAGTATAATGGTCATCCTGGGTGCCAAAACGTATCCTGGATTGCAAGCAGCTGCTTGCAGAGCTTTAAGGCTCGTACACACGATCAGATTATCGAACGATCTGTCGTCCGTTGTTTGTGGCATGCTAGTCTGATGTGGAAAGTGAAGAGGTTATTCTCATACGAATTTTCCCATACGACAGAATTCTACTTCAGAAGTGATGCCATGTGTTGGATTGCTTTGTATGTGTTCTTTCCTCTCTGAGCATGCCCAGTCTTGCTCTTAAGATTTTTTTCCGTTGAAATCTGTACTAATGAGATGAAAATCGGACGTTGTATTACGGACGACAAAAACTTTATAGCCTGCACACCGGGATTTTTTCGGCCAAAAAGTCAGAGTGGGCTGTCGGAAGCCCCATACTAACAATCCCAAAATCGGCAGATCGGTCGTCGGACGAAATTTCCCTTCAGAATTTCGTGTCGTGTGTACGGGCCTTTAGCCACCATACCTGAGCAGGCTGGGTAGGGTAAAGTTTGGAGTAAAGTATTAAAAGTATTTAACTGTAAACCCTAACAATGATCTTCTCGTTTGCTTCCTTTTGATCTATTAGGTACACCATTAAAAATGTTTTGTTATATATGGTTTGATAAACCTAAAAAAAATTGATCATGTCAGATAATCAGAGCAATCGAAAGGAGTGCCAGAGCAGATGATAAGAGAGCAAATCACTTTAATGGTTCACATTGTTGCATTTTATTGCAGTGTGTTGATGGACCATTCTAAATAAATAAAAGGCAGCGCATTTTGTGGGCCAAACCTCTCCCCCTTCACTGGGGTTACCAAAAAGTATAAACATAACTTGGAATATATATCACATAGGTGCGAAATTAACTCAATAGTCCAAGTGTAATGCCTCGTACACACGCAACGATTATCGGCCGAACGATCGGCCGTCTTTTGTCCGGTGTTGTTGTGTTGGTTGAAATGTGCTCTATACTGCACACAAATTTTATCGGCCAACAAAAACCAACTTCAGAAGTGATGTCATGTTCTGGTTTACTTTCCGTGTGTTTTTTCTTCTCTGAGCATGCCCAGTCTTGCTCATCAGATTTTTGTCTGCTGAAATCTGTACTGACTGACGAAAAATCGGGCGTTCTGTTGACGGCCAACAAAAATTTTATAGCATGCACACCATGCGGTTGTCGGAAGCATCATACTAACAAGCCGAAAATCCGTCCGATCGGACGTTGGCCGAAAATTCACGGCCAACTATCGATGCCTGTGTACGAGGCTTAAGAGCAAAAATCACACTAGCAGCGCTATCAATTAAAAATAAAATAAATATAATGAATAAGTAGGTGAGTCCATGAATAAACACAGTCCTAAAGGAATAATGATAGTTCACCACGGAGTGTAGTCAGCTCATGCGCCTTCACCGCACCCTGTGCCCAATCCCTTAGGTATTACTCACTCACCAAATATAAAAAAATACTGTGCCTCTAAATCCTCCGAATCCGCCAGCAGGCTCCCAAATTCACTGTAAATATTGGACAACCGGCTCTGCAGGTCAGCTCAAGAAAAGTTATTTCCAATAGTGCTCCCGTGCCTCCAAATCATCCAATAGATTGTAAGCACCCAATCGTCAGTGAAACGCTGGTCTAAATAGGAATATAAATAAGAAAACTATAAATGTATATCCATGTAATTAATGTTAATACACATTTATAAAATCAGGTCCAAGCAATCATTGAATGACTTTATAAGCCTAAAATCGGAGCTTTAAAAGACATTTTATATGACTTAATAAAACAATAAAATGTCATATCACAGCAGATTTTCAACTGAGATAGGACTATAAGCGTAAATGAATTTTATAGGGCATATCTCATAGGAGGCATCTAAAATAAAGAATTGTATTTCAATCAGTGTGGAAATCCTTGAGGTTAAACCATGTGACTAAAAAGAAACTTCTGCCAATATGATAAAAGCATGTTTAAACCAAACTAAAAGGAATTTTTATACAACAAACCTCAGTAGGCAAACCTCTGCCAGCATTTGACTCAATACTAAAAACACGCTTAAACCCCAAATAGAAACTCAGGGCTGTCCTGTGCTCTCTGCCTGCGTTATTTTAAGGAGTGTTATCAGCCCTCCCAGCTTTTATCTGCGTTCACATATCGCGTAGCAGAAACAAGCGTTCCTGTTTATGCGTGATTCTCATGCGATTCTGTGATTATCACGTAGGCTAGCCCCTATGTGTGTGCCGCATAGGGCTAGCCCATTTACTTGAATGGCCTGCCCTACGTGTGTTTGTCACCCAAAAATAAGCTCCTGCTCCTTTTTGGGCAACAAGGGGTGCACGATTTTTCAAAGCACGTTTTGCTATTATACTGTTGCACGACAGTCGTGGCAGAATTGCATTGCATTTGGGGTGCCATTAAAGGATTATGATGTGTCGTGCAGCGATTACCACAAGATTTAGAATTGCAAGCAGAATTGGAGCAATTCTGCCTGTGATTCCACATCGCAAAGTGTGAATGAAGGCTGGGAGGACTACAAAACAATTTGTTACTACAGTATGTTGTGAAAATGAGGAGAGGGGAGAGATTCTGTAGTTTAGCAAAAGACAGCTTGTCAGGGCTGACACCTTTCCTTGCTATTTCAGTCCAGAAAAATACGGTGTACATTTGGATTTCTGGGAGATCAGCAAGTATTTTTTCAGTACTTAAAGGGCTAAAGCATGGGGAAATGTATTGTAAAGATGTATTGCACATGTTTTTTTTGGGGGTGGGGGGTGGGGGTTGCCTTTAAAGCAGCAATTAAGGTCACAGGGAGCCTGCGTCTCTACTTGCTATAACAAATAGACATGTGCATGATGAAAAAATTAGTTTCATTTTATTTGGATTAGTTAATCTAGTCCAGGGGTCGGGAACCTTTTTGGCTGAGAGAACCATGAACACCACATATTTTCAAATGTAATTCCATGAGAGCCATACGCTATATTTCAGGGGGTCGGGAACCTTTATTTAATATTCATATTCATGGGCCGCAGCTATACAGTGAGTAGATCAAGCCGTGTGAAAGTTCCTGGAGTCCGGTCGGGAAGAGAGCAGAGCAGGCAGGTATGCAGTGAGGCCGGAGTGGTGAATCGCCTGCAGGCCTGCGAGTGATGGAGGTGAGTATAGGCCCTGAGAAAATCGCGAAGTGGATGTAAGAGGCAGCTCCCGCGGGTCCCCGGGTGTCAGAGTGGAAGGAGATCATGCCTGTCGGGGCACAGGGAGTGGATGGCAGGTCCCCTTACCGGGCGGTGATTGCCGAGGCCATCAGATACACAGCACACGAGTCGGCAGCGGTACTGCGAGTAGCCCGGAGAGTCCGTCGCGTGGCAATCCGGTCACCCAGAGACAAACTGAGGGTAGCGGTGAGCAGCCCACAAAGTGTGCCGTTGATGGGTGCAGAAATCTCCTTGGCACCGGGCACAGCTACGTGGATGGCACTGGATTGAGTGGTAGACGTGGCGGAGCTCTGGGACTACATGTCCAGCGCGGCTCACGTCCGGACACGCCCCCTTTATTAAAGATTTGTCTGTGAGCCAGATGCAGCCATCAAAAGAGCCATGTCTGGCTAGCAAGCTATAGGTTCCCTACCCCTGATCTAGTTATTTAGTTTCGTTCAGTTTATTTTTGACACTCGTATTTGAAATTCATATTGTTTTATGTCTTTTTCAAATATTCTTCGGAGTCACAGATTTTTTTCGATTCAAAACTTTCAAATCAATAAATTTTGAATCAGTTGAATTGAAAACTTTAGATTTTTTTTTCCGATTCGAATGTGGCTAAGTGAACAAGCAAAAGAAAAATCTTCATTACATGATTACAATCACTCTTTAAATCATCATTGGCTTAACAAAAACAGCATTATTTCGAAATGGTACTCTAATAACACACACAGTCATTAATTTTAGAAATACAGAATGTTTACACTTGAAATTCGATGTAAAATTCCTTTAGAATTTCAATTTGAGTTTCCGAAATTCGGACAAATTTTGTTTCGTTATTCGGAGCATTGGGTAAACTTTGTTTATACTGTAATTCAGGTATTGGTATATATCCGAATCCTCGAAAACTGAAAAATTTGTCCGAATATTTATTCGGAACAAAATGAACCTCGCATGTCTAATAACAAGGGATGCAGCCTGGGAGGAGACTTGTTCTGTAAAATATGCAATAGGCATGAAAAAGGGAGATAGTACGTTGTCAGTCAGCCTCTATGTGCAGAGCGAAAGGCGGAAACGTTCTGAAGTCACTGGAAAGCTCCGTCTTGAGAGCACACAGAGCCATGGCACCAGAAAATGCAGAATCTCCACCATCCTACTGCACTGTCACCAACAGTTCATAGGGACCAGCACCCGGATTAGGACAGATTATATGATAATTATGTGAAATATGTCGGTTGCAAAGCAATACTGTAAAAAATTGAGCTGCTTGGGTTGGAGTAAGGATTGCTACAAATAAAGGACTTTGCTTCTGTTGCGGACATCTATGAAAGATCTGGTGTCACGATTTACAGCGCACTGATTGCCCATTGTCTGTAAAGCCCATGTATAGGCACGGTGCCTGCTTCCTGGCTCCCCTGTGTCGCACAGGAAGGGATCTCAAGGAAAAATCGCACTATGGTGTCTATGACAGCGGCAAAGAACAAGATGTGCTGCATATTTTTACATCTAAACCTCTAATAGGAAACAGCCCAGAGATACCATCTGTCAGCCCGCAGAAAGAATTTCTGTTTGTTTGTTGTAAAAGAGAGAAAATTACCCCCAAAATCAAACACATTCCTGAGAACGGCGGAAAATAACAGCTGCCGATTAATTAAATACTTTGCCATGTGTGAGAAAAATAATATTTGCTCTCATTCACGATGATAATTGCTTATTTCTGTCGCTGCTTCCCAGGGAGACAATAAATATGTTCGCATCGCGAAAAACATCCGAGGTGCCAAGTGTGCCAGGAGCCAATGCAGTGTCATGTGCCCGGCCATATATATAATACATATCAAAGGAGGAGGGAGACTTTATATATGACCATACAATGCAGGACTATGAGTCAGAGTACACTGATATACACTATATTGGGGCAGAGTACCCCTAGATTAACTGTATACTATACATGTACACTATATTATATTGTGGACGAGAAGGCCTGGGTCATAGACTCCACTCTAATTTATTCCAAAGGTGTTCTTTCGGGTTGAGGCCAGGACTCTGTGCAGGCCAGTCAAGTTCCTCCACCCCAAACTCACTCATCCATGTTTTTATGGACCTTGTTTTTGCACTGGTGCGCAGTCATGTTGGAACATGATCCTTTAAAGTTGGGAGCATTCAATTTTCCAAAATGACTTGGTATGCTGATGCCTTCAGAGTTTCCTTCACTGGAACTAAGGGGCCAGGCCCAACCCCTGAAAAACAACCCAACACCATAATCCCCCCTTCACCAAATGATTTGGACCAGTGCAAAGAGCAAGGTCCATGAAGACATGGATGAGCAAGTTTGGGGTGAAGGAACTTGACTGGCCTGCACAGAGTCCTGACTTTAACCCAATAGAACACCTTTGGGATATACTGTTAGATATAACCTTTTGGGGCTAAACAAAGTACAGGCAGACAGTCTGTTGTTTCACTGAACGCTGCTTTTGTTCGGAGCAGGAACTCTTCTTTATTACTTTTTGAGGCATAGACAAAACATGAACTCACAAATGTAACACTGCCATCTAGTGGTCATACAATGTAATAGGCACACAGCAATGACATACAGTGGTTGTTGCTGATTAAATACAAACCTTGTATGCTAACACCCCCACTCAACAACTACTATCTATGTCAATCCCATTTCTGATCTAAGATCCACAAATCTGGTTCTAGCTAGTGGCTTTGTCAAAGCATCAGCAATCATTTTTTCCGACTCACAATACACAAGTACAATCACTTTCTGATCAACTAAGTCATGAATGTAATGATGTCTGACATCGATGTGCTTGGTTCTTCTATTAATTTTCTCACTTGTTGCAAGCTTAATGCAAGCCTGATTGTCCTCAAATAAGACGGTAGGTTCTGATGTTGCTTCTCCAAGATCCTTGAGTAATTGCTGTAACCACACAACTTCTTGACTGGCATAAGCTGCAGATATGTATTCAGCTTCTGTAGAGGACAATGCCACTGACATCTGTTTCTTGCTGGACCATGATATAGGACTGTCTACCAATTTTAATAAGTAACCGCTTGTGGATTTGCGTGTGCTGTGATCACCTGCCCAATCGGAGTCCACATATCCCACGAGGTTTAAACCACCACTTGCTGATAGTTTCAAATTTAAGTCTTTTGTCTGTTTCAGATATCTCATAACTCTTTTGTTCGCATTCCAGTCTCTTTGACGTGGTTTATCAACTCGCCTGCAAAGAAGAGACATGCTGGCTGCAATGTCTGGACGTGTAGTGGTTGCAATGTAGAGAAGTGCCCCCACTGCTTGTCTGTATTGTTCATTGGATGTGAGAAGATCATCTTCTCCTTCTAACTTTGGATAGACTGTATCCATAGGTGTGCTTGCTCCTTTCGCCTCTGTCATGTTGAATTGCTGAAGAATAGATTCAATTTTTGCACTCTGATTCAACAGGAAACTTCCATCTTTCTCACGCTGGATGTCAATTCCAAGATAATATGTCACTTCACCTAGGTCTTTAGTTTCAAAGTGCTTGTTGAGTACTCCTGTTAACTTTGCAATTTCATTGTCGTTTTTGTGAGCAATGATCAGGTCATCTACATAAATTAGCAGATACATCCACTCAGTGTCTACTTGTTTAGCATATAGGCACGGATCAGCTTTGCTTCTTGTAAATCCTTCATTTAGTAGAACTTGATTAATCTTCAGGTTCCATGCTCGAGCTGATTGTTTAAGGCCATAAAGAGATTTATTCAACTTGCAGACAAGATGCTCTTGTCCCTTTTTCAAATATCCTTCTGGCTGTGACATGTAAATTTCTTCTTCAATATCACCATTAAAAAAAGCTGTCTTAATATTGTGATGTTTCACAATCATTGTACGCATGGCAGCCACTGTCATTAGTGTTCTGAAAGTACTTTGTTTAGCAACTGGAGCAAAAGTAGCATCATAGTCCTCACCGAACTTCTGTGAGTAACCTTTAGCAACCAGCCTTGCCTTGTACCGACAGACTTTCCCTTCAGAGTTACATTTGATTTTAAAAACCCATTTACATCCTATGGCATGTTTACCTTGAGGTAGCTCTGAAAGTGTCCATGTCTGGAGATCTTTGAGTGATGTAATTTCTTCATCAGCCGCTTTATACCATACTTGTTTCTCATGCATTGGCAGTTTCTGCATCTCTTTCCATGAACCTGGTTCAGTTTGAACAGCTCTGCGAGCTATGTAAGATAAACGTTCAGCTGGAACACCTTTATTGATTCTGGTTGATTTTCTGACTGAAGGTATTTCTGGTTCAGTTTCAGGTTTTGATTCTTCTGCAGTTATTTCTATTTCTGTATCTCTTTCCTTATTTTCTTGAGTGACTGATGTTGATTCTTTCTCAGTTTGAAAAGTTTGATTCTGTTGTTCAAACTTTGAGCACACAGAACTTTCATCAATAATCACACTTCTGCTGACTGTTACTTTGTTCGTGTCTTGATGTAAAATCCTGTATCCTTTTTGAGATTCACTGTACCCCACAAGTACACCTTCTTTTGCACATGCATCCCATTTTGTACGTTTTTCTTTTGGAATGTGTACATAGGCTTTACTTCCAAAAATTCTGATGTGTCTTAAATCTGGTTTCCTTTTGTTCCACAGTTCATATGGAGTTTTTATTGTTGCTTTTCCCGGCAAACGATTTTGAAGATAACATGCAGTTGTGATAGCTTCTCCCCAGTATGTAGTTGGCATATCAGCATCAAATAGCATGCTCCTCCCACTTTCACACAGTGTGCGGTTCATTCTCTCTGCAACTCCATTTTGCTCTGGGTTATATGGAACTGTTGTCTGGAACATAATTCCATGCTTCCTGAGAATGGCTTGTGTTTTACCACTTGTATATTCTGAGCCATTATCTGTTCGTAGTACTCTGGGCATTCCGCCAAAAATATTGTTTACTTGAGCGAGATTCTCTTCTAATTTCTCTGGCACTTCATCTTTATTGTGAAGTAGAAATACTGTGGTATATCTGGAGTAATCAACAATGAAGGTCAGGAAGTACTTTTTCTTTCCTGGAGTCATAGTTTTCATTGGACCACAAAGATCTGAATGTATTAAGTCCAGAGGTTTTTGGGATTTGCTGTTGGTCTGCTTGGGAAAAGGTGTCCTTGCCATTTTTCCTTTAATACAGCTGGTACAAATCATTATGTGATCACATGGATTAATCTTAATACCACTTGCATAGTTATTCTCAACTATTTTCTTTATTGTATCAGAATTTCTGTGCCCCAATCGTCTGTGCCAAGTGTGGATGCAGTTTGAATGTTTATCCTCTTTGGCTATTTTAACCATTTCACTGCAGTTCAGCTGATACAGTTCATCTATGATTTTAGCCTTTGCAAGCAAGCAATCCCCTTTTGTTATGATACAACTGTCACCCTGAAATGTGACTACATTGCCTTGGTTAGTGAGTTTCTTTACTGACAAAAGGTTGCTTTCAAGATCTGGCACATACAGAACATTCCTCATATGGATCTTTTTAGTGATATCTGGAGAGATAGGACAGTATAGAAAGTCATCTCCTATTCCCACTGATTTCATAAATTGTCCATTAGCTGTAGTTATCCCTTCTGTTTTGCTTTCATCAAGCTGAGTGAAGAAACTTCGGTCATTTGTCATGTGACTTGTAGCACCTGAGTCCACACACCATGCTTGCACAGAGGTGACACCATTTTTGGATCCGAATGCATACTCCTTTGTTTCTATGACATTCTTAGCTTGTTGCAATGCACTTTGTTTTTGCATTCTAGCTTTCCAGATTCTACAATCTGCTTTTAGGTGTCCTGGTTTCTTGCACACAAAGCATTCCCGCTTTTCTAGCTGCACGTTACTGTGTTTATTTTTGAATTTTGTCTTTAAAGCTGTCTCTGAACACACACTCACATTACTCATGCTTTCAGTTTTGCGCTTGTATTCATCCACAAGCTTGCCTTTAACATATTCCAGTGTCAGATCATCATCTGGACGTGCATCTAGTGCTGTGACAAGTGTCTCATAACTTTCAGGAAGTACACTTAATGACAGCGCTGCAACATGGAAATCTTTTATCTCTTCTCCAATCCCTCTCAGTCTCTCCACCATCTCTAAGGTCTGTCTTATATAGTCCTGCATGTCCTGGTCTTTCTGTAGCTTAGTCTGATAGAGCTTTCTGATTAAATACAGTTTATTGCTGAGATTAACTCTTTCATGTGCTTTCTGTAACTCTTCCCACATGTCTTTAGCAGTCTGACAGTTACATATATGTATGATTTGATCATCATCTATGCACAGGGAGATTGTGCTCTGTGCTTTCTGATCTCTGTCTAACCACTCCTCTGTGGGCTGTGCAGGTCTTGATTCATTTATACATTTCCACGTACCTTCTCTTATAAGCAGCATTTTCATCTTGAATTTCCAAGATTGGTAGTTCTGATTTGTCAGATTTGCAATGGAGAACTTTGCTGAGGGGATGGCAGCAGCCATTTCTGCTGTTTGTCTTTCTGTTGCTGTCTCCTGTACTCACTTGCTTTAGCTCACTGTATCTGGCTATATCTAGGGGTAATCTGTATTATATCCTGGGCTTCTGTAACATGTCCTGGGCCCATAACCTGTTAGATATAACCTTTTGGGGCTAAACAAAGTACAGGCAGACAGTCTGTTGTTTCACTGAACGCTGCTTTTGTTCGGAGCAGGAACTCTTCTTTATTACTTTTTGAGGCATAGACAAAACATGAACTCACAAATGTAACACTGCCATCTAGTGGTCATACAATGTAATAGGCACACAGCAATGACATACAGTGGTTGTTGCTGATTAAATACAAACCTTGTATGCTAACATATACAGTATCTCAAAAAAAGTGAGTACACCCCTCACATTTTTGTAAATATTTTATTATATCTTTTCATGTGACAACACTGAAGAAATTACACTTTGCTACAATGTAAAGTAGTGAGTGTACAGCTTGTATAACAGTGTAAGTTTGCTGTCCCCTCAAAATAACTCAACACACAGCCAATAATGTCTAAACCGCTGGCAACAAAAGTGAGTACACCCCTAAGTTAAAATGTCCAAATTGAGCTCAAAGTGTCAACATTTTGTGTGGCCACCATTATTTTCCAGCATTGCCTTAACCCTCTTGGTCATGGAGTTCAAAAGAGCCATCACAGGTTGCCACTGGAGTCCTCTTCCACTCCTCCATGACAACATCACGGAGTTGGTGGATGTTAGTGGCCTTGCGCTCCTCCACCTTCCGTTTGAGGATGCCCCACAGATGCTCAATAGGGTTTAGGTCTGGAGACATGCTTGGCCAGTCCATCACCTTTCCCCTTTAGCTTCTTTAGCAAGGCAGTGGTCATTGTAGGTGTGTTTGGGGTCCTTATCATGTTGGAATACTGCCCTGCAGCCCAGTCTCCAAAGGGAGGGGAATCATGCTCTGCTTCAGTATGTCACAATACATGTTGGCATTCATGGTTCCCTCAATGAACTGTAGTTCCCCTGTGCTGGCAGCACTCATGCAGCCCCAGACCATGACACTCCCACCACCATGCTTGACTGTAGGCAAGACACACTTGTCTTTGTACTCCTCACCTGGTTGCTGCCACACACGCTTGATACCATCTGAACCAAATAAGTTTATCTTGGTCTCATCAGACCACAGGACATGGCTCCAGTAGTCAATGTCCTTAGTCTGCTTGTCTTCAGCAAAGTGTTTGTGGGATTTCTTGTGCATCATCTTTAGAAGAGGCTTCCCTTTGGGACGACAATTTGATGCAGTGTGCGCAGTATGGTATGAGCACTGACAGGCTGACCCCCCACCCCTTCAATCTGTGCAGTAATGCTGGCAGCACTCAGACGTCTATTTTCCAAAGACAACTTCTGGATATGACGCCAAGCAGGTGCACTTTACTTCTTTGGTTGACCATGGCGAGGCCTGTTCTGAGTGGAACCTGTCCTGGTAAATTGCTTTATGGTCTTTGCCACTGTACTGCAGCTCAGTTTCAGGGTCTTGGCAATCTTCTTATAGCCTAGGTCATCTTTATGTAGAGCAACAATTCTTTTTTTCAGATCCTCAGAGAGTTCTTTGCCATGAGGTGCCATGTTGAACTTCCACTGAGCAATATGAGAAAGTGAGAGTGATAACACCAAATTTAACACACCTGATCCCCATTCACACCTGAGACCTTGTAACACTAACGAGTCACATGACACCGGGGAGGGAAAATGGCTAATTGGGCCCAGTTTGAACATTGTCACTTAGGGGTGTACTCACTTTTGTTGCCAGCGGTTTAGACATTAATGGCTGTGTGTTGAGTTATTTTGAGGGGACAGGAAATGTACACTATTATACAAGCTGTACACTCACTACTTTACATTGTAGCAAATTGTCATTTCTTCAGTGTTGTCACATGAAAAGATATAATATAAATATTTACAAAAATGTGAAGGGTGTACTCACTTTTGTGAGATACTGTGTATATTAGTAATATAGTTTATGTGACGTACTCACTGTCACTGGTTGTGAAAGACAGGTACTTAATGGACACTGAGAATATGGTTTGGATTGCTTCAAATGGGTTCTGTGTTTACACTTATGATAATGTGTATTGTACCTCAATGTCAGAGACAGACTCACTTTCTATTGTCTGTGTAATGAGGTGGGATGTGCATTCTGTTAAGCCAGTTTGTCCCATTGTTAATTGTTAATGAACTCATATATTGTTCCTGTCCAGACGGCTAGATAATTTGTTTAGGATAATTCTATTTCTGTATACAATTTCATCTGCATATGATAATGTAATCAGGCAACCCCTGACTTGTGTGTGGTAATCTGATCAGGAGGGGGGTGTCCATGCTTTATATAAACTGTGTGATAAAGAAGAAGGTTTCAGAACCAGCTAAGTGCCGGCTAGCTTTGTATGGGGGCGGCTGGAATATTTTATATCTATGTTCAAGACTAGGAGGAAGCCGTATAATGACGGAAATCCACAAGCACAGTGTTGATGTTGGTTCTGCATACCTCCCAACTTTTGAACTTCGCAATGAGGGACACTGAAAGAGAAACAAAACCTGCGGCGCGTGCAGCGCGCTGCGGCAAATTGTGGGCGTGGCCAATTGCTTAGCAGTGGGAGGGGCTTAAGGGACAGGGTAAATAAAAGCCAGACTTCCTAGTACTCTTAAAATATGCTTTGGTTGCTCAGCCTACCTTAAAGAAGAACTTCATTAAAATAGTCAGAGACTGGATAGCTTATTTATTTATTGCAAACATTTCACAGCCCCCCATCTCTCTAATCACAGTGCCCCCTTTTGCACTCTCTGCCTTCCCTGCACAGTCCTACCTTTGGCATAAACAGATCGCTAATACTATTAGCAATGTGTTTAAATTTGAGTAAGAGATTGGAGACATCCTACAAGAGATGGTCAGAGACTGCGAACATGATAAAAGAGATGGTCAGAGACTGCGGACATGATACAAGAGATGGTCAGAGACTGCGGACATGATACAAGAGATGGTCAGAGACTGCGAACATGATAAAAGAGATGGTCAGAGACTGCAAACATGATACAAGAGATGGTCAGAGACTGCGAACATGATACAAGAGATAGTCAGAGACTGCGAACATGATACAAGAGATGGTCAGAGACTGCGGACATGATACAAGAGATGGTCAGAGACTGCGAACATGATAAAAGAGATGGTCAGAGACTGCGAACATGATACAAGAGATGGTCAGAGACTGCGGACATGATACAAGAGATGGTCAGAGACTGCGAACATGATACAAGAGATGGTCAGAGACTGCGGACATGATACAAGAGATGGTCAGAGACTGCGGACATGATACAAGAGATGGTCAGAGACTGCGGACATGATACAAGAGATGGTCAGAGACTGCAGACGTGATACAAGAAATGGTCAGAGACTGCAGACGTGATACAAGAAATGGTCAGAGACTGAGGACATGATACAAGAGATGGCCAGAGACTGCGGACATGATACAGGAGATGGTCAGCATACAAGAGATGATCAGAGACCGCAGACATCATACAAGAAATGGTCAGAGACTGCGGACATGATACAGGAGATGGTCAGAGACTGCGGACATGATAGAAGATAGAAGAGCACTAGGGGGCTGGAGAGCACAGGAGGAGCTGAAGGGCATGGGGGGGACTGGAAAGAAATAAGGGGGGGGGTTGGAAAGCATTGCAGGGGGTTAGAAAGCAAGGGGGTGGAGAGCAGGGGGGGCAGAGAAAACCAGGGAGACAGAGAGTACGGGGGAGGGGGGAACTGAAGAGCACTGGGGGGGCTGTAGATCACTGAGGGGGGAGCCAGGGAGCACAGGGGGTGGAGAGCATTGAGCATTGGGGGGGGGGGTCAGAGAGCATGGGGGGGAGCTGTAAAGCACTGTGGGGAGCTGAAGAGCCCTGGGGGAGGGGTCTAAAGAGCACTGGTGGGGGGGGGCCTGAAGAGCTCTGGGGGGTACTGGAAAGGGGGGGTGTAAAGTATGCATTTATTAGATACCGAGCAGAAAAATACATCAACATCAGCAGTTCTATGGCACATCATATTTATCAGTTAAACACTCTGACCTATACATATCTGTGAACACTTGTAGATTAATATGTGCAAAAAACGCTGTAAAAAATTGCGTGACTTTGAGGTCGCAAAAGTGTGAAAGGGGCCTTCAGTAATTAAGGTATAGTGTGCCCACTTCAATGCAGAGTGACCAGCATGCCCCCTTTCAATGCAGAGTGACCAGCGTGCCACCCTTTCAATGCACAGTGACCAACGTGCCCCCTTTCAATGCACAGAGAACAGCGTGCCCCCTTCAATGCAGTGACCAGCGTGCCCCCTTCAATGCACAGTGACCAGCGTGCCCCCTTTCAATGCAGTGACCAGTGTACATGCTCCCTTCAATGCAGAGATCAGCGTACATGCCCCCAATGCAGTGACCAGCATGTGTGCCCCCAATGCAGTGACCAGCATACATGCCCCCAATGCAGAGATCAGTGTGCGTGCCCCCAATGTAGTGACCAGCATACGTGCCCCCAATGCAGAGATCAGTGTGCGTGCCCCCAATGAAGTGACCAGCATACATGTCCCCAATGCAGAGATCAGTGTGCGTGCCCCCAATGTAGTGACCAGCATACATGCCCCCAATGCAGAGATCAGCGTGCGTGCCCCCTTACCTACCTGGAGCAGCAGCTGCGGCTTCTTCTCAGTCCCGGTGACCGGCGGTGTGTCTCCACGAGTCCTTCAGGCAGCAGCGGCGGCGGGTGGCTTCTTCTGAGTCCCGGTGACTGGCGGCGCGTCTCCACGAGTCCTTCTGCTTCCGCCTCCTCCTCGGCTAATGGCATGGGGTTTGCCTTGCGGCCAATCAGGAAGCGCGTATCCGACGCGCTTCCTGATTGGCCAGGAGGAGGATCGGTGTGACAATAGCGAATTTTCATTCGCTATTGTCACGCAATGGGTGGGCTCGGGACGCACTGCTCTGCGCCCCAGGTCCACCCTTTGCATCACCCTATTAGAGCCTCTTGCTCTAATCAGGGGATGCCAAAAAAATAAAAAATTCCATGGAACTCCCTGCGTCAGGTGCCCCTGCATGCAGATTAGGGGGCCGGACGCATGGATGGGGGGCGGCGCCCCTGCGCCCTCTGTACACCGGCTGCCACTGATTGGGGATCTTTTACAACCTTATGTGGATGGATTCCAAGGATGCCCCTCCTATCCAGTCACACAGGGAGACTTGCTCAGGCACTCACCTTCTTCCTCCTCCCTCCCCCCCTCAGGCACTCACCTTCTTCCTCCCCCCCTCAGGCACTCACCTTCTTCCTCCCCCCCTCAGGCACTCACCTTCTTCCCCCCCCCTCAGGCACTCACCTTCTTCCCCCCCCTCAGGCACTCACCTTCTTCCTCCTCCCTCTCCCCCTCAGGCACTCACCTTCTTCCTCCTCCCCCCCCCTCAGGCACTCACCTTCTTCCTCCCCCCCCCCCTCAGGCACTCACCTTCTTCCTCCCCCCTCAGGCACTCACCTTCTTCCCCCCCGGCACTCACATTCTTCTTCCTCCCCCCCCCTCGGGCACTCACATTCTTCTCCCCCCCCTTGGACACTCACATTCTTCTTCCCCCCCCTCGGACACTCACATTCTTCTCTCCCCCCCCACACTCACATTCTTCTTCCTCCCCCCTCACATTCTTCTTCCCCCCCCTCGGACACTCACATTCTTCTTCCTCCCCCCCTCACATTCTTCTTCCCCCCCTCAGACACTCACATTCTTCTCTCCCCCCCACACTCACATTCTTCTTCCCCCCCTCGGACACTCACATTCTTCTTCCTCCCCCCTCACATTCTTCTTCCCCCCCTCGGACACTCACATTCTTCTTCCTCCCCCCCTCACATTCTTCTTCCCCCCCTCAGACACTCACATTCTTCTTTCCCCCCCACACTAACATTCTTCTTCCCCCCCTCGGACACTCACATTCTTCTTCCTCCCCCCCTCACATTCTTCTTCCCCCCCTCGGACACTCACATTCTTCTTCCTCCCCCCCTCACATTCTTCTTCCCCCCCTCGGACACTCACATTCTTCTTCCTCCCCCCCTCACATTCTTCTTCCCCCCCTCAGACACTCACATTCTTCTTCCTCCCCCCCCCTCACATTCTTCTTCCCCCCCCCTCCCTCAGACACTGACATTCTTCTTCCTCCCCCCCTCACATTCTTCTTCCCCCCCTCAGACACTCACATTCTTCTTCCTCCCCCCCCTCACATTCTTCTTCCTCCCCCCCCTCACATTCTTCTTCCCCCCCCCTCCCTCAGACACTGACATTCTTCTTCCTCCCCCCCTCACATTCTTCTTCCCCCCCCTCGGACACTCACATTCTTCTTCCTCCCCCCCCTCACATTCTTCTCCCCCGCCCCCCCCTCGGACACTGACATTCTTCTTCCTCTCCCCCTCACATTCTTCTTCCCCCCCCTCGGACACTCACATTCTTCTTCCTCCCCCCCTCACATTCTTCTTCCCCCCCCTCCCTCGGACACTGACATTCTTCTTCCTCCCCCCCTCACATTCTTCTTCCTCCCCCCCCTCACATTCTTCTCCCCCCCCTCCCTCGGACACTGACATTCTTCTTCCTCCCCCCCTCACATTCTTCTTCCCCCCCCCTCCCTCGGACACTGACATTCTTCTTCCTCCCCCCCTCACATTCTTCTTCCCCCCCCTCCCTCGGACACTGACATTCTTCTTCCTCCCCCCTCGCATTCTTCCCCCCCCCCCCCTCGGACACTCACATTCTTCCGTCGCTTCCTTCGGCTCTCAGCTGCAGCCAGAAGAAGACGGAGGGGGGTGGAGGCGGAGCCAACGCTAAGCGGCAAGGAGAGGAATTTGAAATCCTCCTCCGCTCCGAGGACCTGTTCGGACACTCGGGGCTATTAGATGGAAATGATCCACAGTGAGACCCGGCGCTTTTTGGGGGCACACTCGGGGCTGAAGCCCCGGTCAGCCCCTCCCCTGCTGACGCCACTGGCTCGCAATTAACAGCGCTCTCCCATTAGTTGTTCGCAACCTCTGCCTCTAATTGGGATGGAGAGGAGAGGTTGGGTTCCCCGGGAAGTGTATGGTTGCCATGCCGCCCTGAACTTCCTGGATACTATCCAGCCGTTACAGTGATGCGGTTGAGGCGGGTGTTTTTGCAGAGCTGACAGGCCGGGCAGATTTTCCGGGACTTCAGGCCGGCCCCGCGGGACTCACGCCAATTTGCGGGACAGTCCCGCAAATTCCGGGACGGTTGGGAGGTATGGTTCTGTTACAGTGTACATGTATAGTATACAGTTTATCTAGGGGTACTCTGCCCCATAGTCCTAGATCAAATGGTCCTATATAGGGCCTTCCTTCCTATCTCTCTCTATATACAATATACACTATATTGTCAAAAGTATTGGGACACCTGCCTTTACACGCACATGAACTTTAATGGCATCCCAGTCTTAGTCCGTAGGGTTCAATACTGAGTTGGCCCACCCTTTGCAGCTATAACAGCTTCAACTCTTCTGAGAAGGCTGTCCACAAGGTTTAGGAGTGTGTCTTTGGGAATGTTTAACTATTCTTCTAGAAGCGTATTAGAGAGGTCAGGCACTAATGTTGGATGATAAGGCCTGGCTCGCAGTCTGCGCTCTAATTCATCCCAAAGGTGTTCTGTCGTGTTGAGGTCAGGACTATGTGCAGGCCAGTCAAGGCCTCCACCCCAAACTCACTTATCCATGTCTTTACAGACCTTGCTTTGTGCACTTATCCAAAACATTTGGTGGATGTGGATTAGGATGTGGGGTTGTTTTTTAGGGGTTGGGCTGGGCCTCTTAGTTCCAGTGAAGGAAACTCTTAAGGTGTCAACATAGCAAGACATTTTGGACAATTTAATGCTCCCGACTTTGTGGGAACAGTTTGGGGATGGCCCCTTCCGGCTCCAACATGACTGCATACCAGTGCACAAGGCATGGTCCATAAAGACATGGATAGATCCTGATAGAACACCTTTGCGATGAATTAGAGCAGGGACTGTAAGCCAGGCCTTCTCTTCCAACATCAGTGTCTGACCTCACAAATGCACTTCTGCAAGAATGGTCAAACATTCCCATAGACACACTCCTAAACCTTGTGGACAGCCTTCCCAGAAGAGTTGAAGTTGTTATAGCTGCAAAGGGTAGGATAACTCAATATTTTACCCTGCAGACTAGGACTGGGATGCCATTAAAGTTCATCCGCGTGTAAAGGCAGGTGTCCCAATACTTTTGGTAACATAGTGTACGTATATATTTGCAGCCAATAAGGCACTGTATGCCCGTCCATATACTGTATACCATATACTGTATGTTTAAAACGAGCAGGAAATGCCTTATATATGGCCATGCAAGTTAGGAGGATTATAGTGCAATACCAATATACACTGTATACTCTACATCACATGTGTCAAACACAAGGCCCACTGACCGAATGCGGCCTGCCAGGCCATTTTATCTGGACCTTGCACCTCTCCTCCAGCTGCAGCACTCCCCTCATCTCCGCCCCCACCTTGTCTCAGCAGTCGGCAACAGAGAGAAGGACAGAACTCCTCCGCTAGATCCTGCTCTTCTCTGTCCAGCCACAAAGAGGCTAGACTCTACCCAGCCCCAAACCCCCCCCCCCCCGTCCCCCCCGCCCCCCCCCCCCCCATCCCCCGTCCCTATCTCAGCATTTGGCAGCAGAAAGGAAGACAGAACTCCTCCTAAAAATCCTGTGCCTCTCTGTGCAGCCACAGCATCCTCTTGTCTCTGCCTCCCTTGATCTTAGCCTTTAGCAACAGACTCCAGTCCTTCTCTGGTCCTCCTCCAGACCCTGCACTTTCTTCTTCCCAGATCCACCCCCATCTTCTTCCTGGTAGTAGTACAAGGTAAGGGGCTTGCACATTAATGTCAGGGAGGGTGGGGGACTCTTGACTTCTGATGATGGGGGGGGGGGGCTCTTGACATCTGTTGTAAGGAGGTGGGGTGCTCTGGACATCTAGTCTTACAGATACAACCAGCCCTTGGGGGGGAAACAATAATGCTGATGCGTCACACAGTGAAATTAAGTTTTACACTCCTGCTCTAAATAATGTATATACTGCCAGTGCAGCGCCATGTGGCTGGTCCTATAAATACCATATATGATTATATATAGAGAGAGAGGAGAGGGGGCCTTATATAGGGCCCAATGATATAGGACTATGGGGCAGAGTACGCAGAGAAATATTTTATACGCTACCTACTATAAATGTTACTTTTCTTTAGCATCATTCATTTTTGTGCTCCTCTAATGTATTGTTGCTGGACATCCTGCAATTCCCCTTTGTCCATACACTGTGTGTATTTTCCCAGTATATTATTAATATGTTCTGTTATGTTCTTGTAGCGGGGTTAAACATGCCTAAAGACACTGTTTGATATGTGGGAAGGAACTAGGCTCCCTCTAGTGGTAGCTGCATGGAATTTCCCGGGCTGTGACTTCCTTTTCACAAGATGAAGAAACTACATCTCCCAGGCTGCTTTGCAAGATCCAGGGTGCACGGCTGCACCGCACGGCACTATGGGGGAGGTTATTTAAAGGAAGAGAGAAGCGCGCGAAGGGGGGGGGCCTTTCTGCGCTGGACTCTGAGGAACCAGCGAGCGAGAGTGAAGGACTGACACTGGATATTGGGCCAGAGCCTTTTAGCCTGGAGGGACGACGTGGAACCGTCCCATCTCAAGCACGAGGCACATTCCTGGAGGTCATACTGCTGTTTGCCGAGACCGGAAGTCATCCGCCAGAAGGACCCCGCGCGGCTGGCATATAGCCAAAGGACTGAGACCGCAGTGGAAGCGCGCGAAGGAGAAACTTCTGTTGGTGAGAGGGCACATGCCCAATAACTGACTTTATCTGCTGAAGAGACAGTTTTATCTACAGATAGCGGTAGCGCAGCAGGAGGTGATAAAACCCCGGGGTTTATCACCATACTCTCTCAGGAGACTCATAGACAAACAATAAGGTCTGTAAAGGAGTCGCCAGAGGCTTATCTCTCTCGCAGAAGTTATTGCTCAGTTACGCAGACACCCTGCGGTGACAACTAACAGCTCGTTGTTTTCTCTCTCTTGATCTTTATTCCTAATCTGGATTACAAATGAGCTCTATCCAATAACCTTGCTAGCGAAGATCAACAAGAAAGAAGAGAACTCTGGGGGAGGGACTCAGATAGGCCCACCTACCTGGTACTGTGTCTAGCCTTAATGCAGGAGGAGTGTGGGGGTATTCTTTTACCTTTTTAAAGCTGTTTTAAATAACCTTTTATGGACTTGTATTGTATTGTATTGTATCTCCCCTATTCAATTTGATACATAGTAAACTAAGTTTGGTTAATTACAATCTTGTGCGTTGTTCCATTGTGTCACCCAGAAGGACTACTATTCAAGAAGGTAACAAGGTATTGTTGCATAGTGAAGTATTGTATTCCAACCTGTGTATCTATTTGATAGTCCAGTCCTATTCTGGGTCAGTTGTGCCTGAGGAGGGATCGAGCCAATTTGATTGGGTTGTTAGGCAGGGTGTAGACCCAATAATATAATCAGCAGCTCCTGCGGGGGTGGTGCTACACGTGGGGGCTCGTCCGGGATTTCTACAGTCCTGCAATACAACCCTCTCAGCCATAGAATCCCCTCCCACGCAGAAATAGATCCTGTCGCTGCTGCTGAGTGGTGCAAGGAAGAGAATGTCATAGTGGAAAATGGCCTGGTGGTTGAAATCAAGGGAGAAGCCTGGACTGAAGAAAAGCTCCTCCCTGTTTTGAGGGCACTATCCACAGACAGGAAATTTTGGGTGATTGACATGAAAACTGACACCACTGTCCCACACACGTATGCACTGTGTGAGTGGAGGAAGGGGGTCCCTGATTATTTCAACGGAAACAGTGTAAAAACTACTGACCAAACAGAACTTTTCCTGATACATCCAGGAGTTCCTATTGCGGGTCCCTCATTCACCACCCCTGGGGTACCCAGCCAAGAAAAAGGTGTCCAAGAAGGGCATCCTGAGTCATCACCTTTGTCGACTTTTAGCTCAGAACTGTGTGCTGTTCTTGGGGAGATTGTGGCAAAATGTAGTAGGGACTCCTCGAGCTATTTGATGACTGGATATAGGAAGCTCCGGACATTCTCTGGGAAACAGCCTGTGCCTTCAGCAGAAGATGGGTTCGAAGAGTGGTTAGATACCGCCACTCAGGCTTTGGAGGAATGGGAGGTACCAGAACAGCACAAGAAGCAGAGAATCACAGAGAGTTTAAGGGGACCTGCATTAGAGGCTGTACGTAATCTAAAGCTTAGCAAGAAGAACTGCACTGCACAGGATTATTTGGACATTCTGCAAGATGTGTTTGGTCGGACGGAGAACGCGGCTGAACTTCTCTACCAGTTGGACCACTGTTATCAAGAAGAGGGGGAGAAGTTGTCCGAATTCATTAAACGTCTGGATAGGATTATTCACCAGATTCTGTTAAAGAAAGGAATAGACCACCGGAAAATAGATGAGACTCGTGCACGACAGGTTCTGAAAGGGGCTCAACCTTTAGATCCCATTGCCATACTGTTACGAACTCGTCGAGATGGCGGCATTCTAGAATACCCCGATCTGATTCGAATGGTCAGAGAGGAAGAGGTTATGTTGGACAACAAGAAGAAAAGTCGGCAGTTTGACTCAACTGCCCGGGTTGGAGTGATAAGTGTGGAAGAGGGTGACTCTCAAGTTGAACTCCTAAAGACCCAAGTGTCTCAGTTGATAGAAATGGTGTCCATCCTGACTGGTCAGGTATCCACTCTACCCAAGGGGAGTATATCGGAGAGGCCAGATGAACCTGTTAGTCTCAGCACAGATCCAGAGCCACGGCCTGCAAGATTGTTAACTTGTTTCAACTGCGGGGGAGTTGGGCATGTTAGAAGGGTATGTCCCAGCTCAGGAAATGCTGCCGCGAAACCTCGCGAGCCAGCGGGAAACTTCAGAGGACACCGGTGAAGGAGTCAACCGGGTGTCCGCCAGTCTTAAGGGACTCCAGAAGTGGTGCAGGATCAGGGAAACTGAGTCAGGGGGTCAGACCCAAATATAATACCCCCAGTTCTAGACTCCGGGTTACTGAGGGAAGGAAAGTCAATGCACACCGGGTTCAGCGGGGGCCCAGATCAAGGAAGAAAAAGGAGAAGAGGGCCAGGGTACAGAGAACTGAATCAGACAACCAGGCTACATCAAGAGAATTCCCAACTAACTTGGTCGGGCCCTCCCCAGTGGTCTCGGTTCAGGTGGAAGGAATTTACACAAGAGCCCTCCTTGACACAGGGGCCCAGGTGACTCTTTTGTATAGAGACTTCTATGATAAATATCTTACCCATCTACCTTTGCAGAAGTTGGAAGATCTGGAGATATGGGGTATTGGGACCCAAAGTTTTCCCTATGACGGGTATCTGCCAATCAAGTTGACCTTTGATCCATCAGTGGCTGGTGAAGCGGAAACCTTCGACACCTTAGCGGTGGTCTGTCCTCGTCCACCAGGGGCCAACAAAAGCTCTCTCATCGTAGGAACAAACACTGACCTGGTAAGGCGCCTTCTGATACAACTGGTCCAGGGACAAGATGCTCAGGCGCCAAGGATCCATCCCATGCTACGGCAGGCCTACCAACGATTAGTGTTGGAGCAAGAGACCCCCGCAGAAGGAGTTGGACGACTCTGGAAGCTGGATAGAGCAGAAAAGGTCTTACAGCCAGGAGAGGTGGCCTGTTTTAAGGCTTCTGTTAAACTCACATGGCAACAGCCGGGTCCCTTCATTATCTTTGAATCAGGTCAAAAGGAGAGACAGAGAGGGATAGAAGTGATCCCTGAGGTGATCCCTTTGAAGGTGTTACAGGAAAACCGTGGAAGGGTTTTAGTGAGTGTCAGAAACACCTCTATTACACCAGTGAAGGTACCGGCTAGAGTGCTCCTGGGCCAAGTCAACCCGGCTACCCCAGTTGCCCCCATTGATTTCAAAGAAAAGGAACAGGGTGAAGCGGTTATAGAGGAGCTTTGCTCTGGAAACGCTGCCCTCCCGCCGGAATGGGTGAAGAGGGCCAAGGCACAACTTGCTCGATGTAGGGAAATATTCTCTAAGGACGAGTTTGACGTGGGATGTGCCAGGAGCGCCACTCATAAGATCCGCCTGAGTGAGGACAAGCCTTTCAGGGAGAGAGTCCGGCGAGTCCCCTTAGGTGACTTAGAAGATCTACGTCAACAGCTGGCAGAGCTCAAAAAGATCGGGATTATCCGAGAATCCAGGAGCCCGTATGCTTCCCCGATAGTGGTAGTCCGGAAGAAAAATGGATCTTTGAGGCTTTGTATCGACTACCGAACGCTGAACAGAAGAACCATCCCAGACCAGTATACCACTCCTCGAATCGAAGATGCCCTACAGAGTCTGTCAGGGGCGAAGTGGTTCAGTGTGATGGACTTAAAGAGTGGGTATTATCAGATCCCCATGCACCCTGAAGATCGGGAGAAAACAGCCTTCATCACCCCTGTGGGGTTCTTTGAGTTCAATCGCATGCCTCAGGGGTTGTCCGGGGCCCCTGCTACCTTCCAAAGGCTGATGGAGAGGACCGTTGGAGATATGAATTTGATAGAGGTACTGGTATACTTGGATGATGTTATCGTGTTTGGCAGAACTTTAGAAGAACATGAGGAGAGGTTGGAAAAGGTCTTGAAGAGGCTACATGAAGAAGGTCTGAAACTTTCTCCTGAGAAGTGCCAATTCTATCAGTCCTCGGTCCATTACCTGGGCCATATCGTGTCTGAAGAAGGGGTGGCCACTGACCCGGACAAGCTGGATGCTGTTGCTTCCTGGCCGAGACCCACAAATGTGACCGAACTCCGGTCATTCTTGGGCTTTTGCTCCTATTACAGGAGGTTTGTGGAGGGGTTCGCCCAGATTGCCCGACCCCTAAATGAGCTCCTGAAGAATGAAGAAGATGATGTCCCTGAGTTGGTAAAGCCGGCGAAGTCCACCATAGGCCCCCGGAAGGCTAAGGAATCCATCCAGGATCAGTGGACCCCGGAATGCGAAGGGGCCTTTGTCCAGCTGAAGGAAACCCTAACCACTGCCCCTGTGTTGGCCTATGCGGACCCCACAAAACCATATGAACTGCATGTTGATGCCAGCCGAGATGGGCTGGGGGGGGTACTTTATCAGGAGCATGAGGGTCATCTGCGACCTGTTGCCTATGTGAGCAGAAGCCTATTGCCTGCTGAAAGGAATTATCCTACTCACAAACTTGAATTCTTGGCCTTGAAGTGGGCAGTGGTTGACAAATTGAAAGACTACCTGTACGGAGCTGAATTCATTGTCAAGACAGATAATAATCCCCTCACCTATCTGTTGACTACGGCCAAGCTGGATGCAACAGGACATCGATGGTTGGCTGCCCTCTCTAGCTTCAATTTTAGCCTGAAGTATCGGCCAGGAATCGGAAATAGGGATGCAGATGCCCTATCCAGAAGGTTGCATGTTCCACAGGAACCTGCGGAAGAATGGACTCATTTGGCTCCAGAAGGGGTGCGTGCCCTATATCAGGGAACTGAATTTCGATCCCGAGGAGGGTCAAGAGCAGAAGAGATTGGGGTTTCGGCTATCGGAGTACCCAAATGCTACTGCCAGGTGACCCAAGTTGAAGGGGAGGGTTTGCCCCGGCTGTCCAAAAGGGACTTGCGGAAGGAGCAGTTGGAAGACCCTTTGGGAAAACTTCTCTTGGAAGCTCTGGAGATCCAGAGCCCTGAGTTGCTTCTAACTGACTCCCCTCAGGGGGCCCGTCTGTTGCATAGAGAGTGGACCCGGTTACAGATCAGAGAAGGAGTGGCCTACCGGAGAGGTCCATCTGAAGATCTGGAGGAGAAGTGGCAACTGTTCTTACCAGCTAAATACAGAGAGGGAGTTCTGGCCGCTCTTCATGATAATCATGGCCATCTGGGGCCCGAAAGAACCTTTCAGCTTGTCAGGGACAGGTTCTACTGGCCTTGTATGAGGGCCGAAGTTGAAGGATACTGTCATTCTTGTGTCCGGTGTATACAGAGGAAGACTCTGCCACGTCAAGCAGCCCCAATGGGCCATCTACAAAGTCAGGGACCCATGGAGCTGGTGTGCATTGATTTCCATTGCTTAGAGCCTGATCTGAGTGGCCAGGGGAATGTCCTTGTGGTAACAGACCATTTTACCAGATATGCTCAAGCATTCCCAACAAGGGATCAGAAGGCCTCAACGGTAGCCAAAGTTCTTGTAGAGAAGTTCTTTGTACATTATGGGTTACCACAACGCCTCCATTCTGATCAGGGAAGGGACTTTGAAAGCAGACTGATCAAGAGACTGTTAGATATGTTAGGCATTCAAAAGACTAGAACCACTCCCTACCATCCACAGGGGGATGCCCAGCCTGAACGATTTAACAGGACTCTTTTGGATATGTTGGGGACTTTGAGCTCAGAGAAGAAACAGCATTGGGGCAAGCACGTAGCTGCCATTGTGCATGCCTACAACAGCACTGTCAGTGATGCTACTGGATATTCCCCTTATCGGCTGATGTTTGGAAGGGAGGCTCGGTTGCCAGTGGATTTGGCCTTTGGCATTTCGCCTGATCATACCTCTTCAGCATCGCATAGAGGATATGTGGACCGACTGCGGAAGAGTCTGAAAGCGGCCTATGACAAGGCTCAGGCCACATCTGATCAACGTGGACTGCGGAATAAAAAAAATTTCGACCTAAAAGTTCGGATCCATGACCTGCAACCAGGGGACAGGGTTTTGTTGAGAAACTTGGGTGTCCCGGGAAAACACAAGTTGGCAGACCGCTGGAAGTCCCAACCTTATGTTATCTGCAAGCAACTGCCAAACCTTCCTGTGTACCAAATTCGGCCTGAAGGAAGTGTGGGTCCATTGAAGGCTTGGCATCGGAACCATTTGCTGCCTCTCTCTGAAGCGGTTCGTATGCCCCCTGTGGAAGACTTGTCAGAGGCCCCTTCGACTTCTCGCAGGTCCAGACCAGTTACCAGATCTCAGACGACGCTCCCAGATGAGGGAGAGGGAAGTTCTCCATCTGAAGATTTGGAAGATGAAGAGGAGGTACCCGACTGGTTGTGGTCATCTCAGTTGCCAGAACCCACACCTGCCTCCCTGTCTTCATCTGACTTGGCTGATAGAGGAGCCCTTCGGGCAGAAGCCCCTGAATTCATACCCTTTCATATGCTTCCAGAAGAAGCAGCTGAGGATGAAGATCCTGAGGAGGAGGTTGCACCCTTCTCTGAAGAAGAACTGACCTCTCTTGAACCATCAGGTTCCTCTGTGTTGGAACATGAGGAGGGGGACATTGAAGAATCCTCAGAAGTGCCTGATCCTAGCACCTCTGAGAGCATGCCTCCACGGGAACAGAGGGAAAGGAGAGTCATTCACCCACCTAAGAGACTGACCTATGATCAATTGGGTGAATGTTCGGAAGAAGCTGTTTTTACCTCCAAAAGATCTCCTGACCAGCCTAGTTCCTCCACTGTAGATTTGGTGGGGGACAACCCTAGCTCACCCCCAGGCACAACTGTACAAGCCACCCAAGTTTTGGGGGGTCTGTGAGAGATCATGAGAACAAAGTATTGAAGTAGAAAACGTTTGCATTTAAGTTTGTACATAAGGATATTGGGTTTGGCCATTATAATAAGCACAGTTTTTGATGTTCACAATTTGGTTTACTTTGTGAGTTAATGTTTGCGCACATTTTGTTGCTCTGACCTCACTATATGTTTTTTTCTCTTTCTCACCTTTTGATGTTTTTTTTTCAACACAAACTTTAAGATGTAAGTGTTTAAGAAATTGCAAAGGCACATGTGCTTTTTAAAGGAGCACTATATAAAAGCACTAGAAATCAGCACTATATTAACACTGTAGAAATCACTTATTTGTTTATTAATTGCACTTTATCGTTTTACTGTTGCACTGCTATTAGAATACAAAATTGGATGTATTCAGATTGACTTATTTCAGCAAAATGTTAATGTTTTTGTTGTATAATGCCAACCTATGCACTAGGGTACATACTGTTGACCTCTTTGGGGACCAAAGTTTCTCAAGTGGGGGGAGTGTGTAGCGGGGTTAAACATGCCTAAAGACACTGTTTGATATGTGGGAAGGAACTAGGCTCCCTCTAGTGGTAGCTGCATGGAATTTCCCGGGCTGTGACTTCCTTTTCACAAGATGAAGAAACTACATCTCCCAGGCTGCTTTGCAAGATCCAGGGTGCACGGCTGCACCGCACGGCACTATGGGGGAGGTTATTTAAAGGAAGAGAGAAGCGCGCGAAGGGGGGGGGCCTTTCTGCGCTGGACTCTGAGGAACCAGCGAGCGAGAGTGAAGGACTGACACTGGATATTGGGCCAGAGCCTTTTAGCCTGGAGGGACGACGTGGAACCGTCCCATCTCAAGCACGAGGCACATTCCTGGAGGTCATACTGCTGTTTGCCGAGACCGGAAGTCATCCGCCAGAAGGACCCCGCGCGGCTGGCATATAGCCAAAGGACTGAGACCGCAGTGGAAGCGCGCGAAGGAGAAACTTCTGTTGGTGAGAGGGCACATGCCCAATAACTGACTTTATCTGCTGAAGAGACAGTTTTATCTACAGATAGCGGTAGCGCAGCAGGAGGTGATAAAACCCCGGGGTTTATCACCATACTCTCTCAGGAGACTCATAGACAAACAATAAGGTCTGTAAAGGAGTCGCCAGAGGCTTATCTCTCTCGCAGAAGTTATTGCTCAGTTACGCAGACACCCTGCGGTGACAACTAACAGCTCGTTGTTTTCTCTCTCTTGATCTTTATTCCTAATCTGGATTACAAATGAGCTCTATCCAATAACCTTGCTAGCGAAGATCAACAAGAAAGAAGAGAACTCTGGGGGAGGGACTCAGATAGGCCCACCTACCTGGTACTGTGTCTAGCCTTAATGCAGGAGGAGTGTGGGGGTATTCTTTTACCTTTTTAAAGCTGTTTTAAATAACCTTTTATGGACTTGTATTGTATTGTATTGTATCTCCCCTATTCAATTTGATACATAGTAAACTAAGTTTGGTTAATTACAATCTTGTGCGTTGTTCCATTGTGTCACCCAGAAGGACTACTATTCAAGAAGGTAACAAGGTATTGTTGCATAGTGAAGTATTGTATTCCAACCTGTGTATCTATTTGATAGTCCAGTCCTATTCTGGGTCAGTTGTGCCTGAGGAGGGATCGAGCCAATTTGATTGGGTTGTTAGGCAGGGTGTAGACCCAATAATATAATCAGCAGCTCCTGCGGGGGTGGTGCTACATTCTCTAAATACAGCTTGCTTCCCAAAGTGCCCCATTTTCCCTCAGGAAAACCTAAGGTCGTATAAAAGGACATTATTCTGCTACTATATTTTGTTTTTGGGCACCATTTGTAGCAAAGCACTACAGGCCATGCATGGATCACTGGAGATAAAGTTGTTGATGAACCAGAGCAAGAAGAGACACTGAAAGGCAGTCATAGAAAGTTGGAAACCCCCACTGAGTTTTTCACAGCAAGCTTGGATTGCAGAGCTGACTTTTACCTTCTGCCTTCCCACTGGAACTCTACATTTCTCTGTGAATGGAATGCGGCATTATCTGCCCAAAATTCAGCATCTGGTGTAGCTGACCAATCTACTTTATAAGTCATTGTGATGTGGAGGTCTTATGCATCGTCATCAAGCAAAACCCAACTATCCTCCGACTCCACTGATGCAACATCATTGCTCCAGCTTGGATTAAAGATTCCAAAGTGTTCATGCAGCGGAGTTCCCCTTTGTCAACAGCTTCCTGGGTTCCTAGACACACCCAAGGAAGATAGGTTTCTCTGCTTCCAGTGCTCAGAGAGGTCACACTTGATGAGACGGAGGTAGCTGGCCAAGTAATCTGCAGCCAGATGAGAGGACCTGCACAGTCACAACTGACTTGAAGGATCTTGGTTTAGAAACCTAATGGTATTCGGGTTCTCTGGAGGACCAATCCACTGTGGGGAGCACCTCCCTGATTGCAGGTGCAGTTCTTGTTCTTTGGATTCCTTCAGCTGTTGGCCTGTGTTACCAGGGCCACCCTGGATTTCACTGAGAGGGATTCTGTCTATGAAGTTAAGTTGCAGTTTTCTCTACTATTTTACTTAAGTTGTAATTTTAAGCGTAACTCTTTCTTTCTATAGAGTCCTACTCAGGGCCGCCATCAGGGGGGTACAAGCAGTACTCCTGTATGGGGCCCTGGCACATAGGGGGGCCCGGACAGCAGGAAGATTGGTAGGATGACAGCATACCTCCCAACCTGGGCAGGACTGTCCCGCTGTACAGAGGCTTTGTCCGGCATAATTCTGGTGATAAATGTTACCTTCTAGCTCAGAAGGACCTGCAGCAGTGGGAACATTTAGAACAGCCAGGGATTGGCTAACAAACCAGCTGGGTGTGCACTATGCAGCCACAATGAAAGACTGCACCTGTCAAATTCATGCTGTGATGTCGGTAATGGGCTGGACTGCTACTCAGACCCACCCCCTGTGTCAAGCAACATGTGCATAGGGAAGAAGGAGAAGGAAGATATGGCCGCCAGCAACAGAAATGTATTTTAGAAAGGTAATCATGTGGAAGATGGGGGACCTTTGGGGAAGATAAGGGCAGAGGAGAGGTGTGTGTGTTGCAGAGGTTGTAGCAGCTGGGAAGAGGTGCAGGACAGAGGCATTTACGTACATTCGCTACTATGTACAGCTTGGTATGACACTGATCCTGATTTTTAACATTGGCCTCAATGGAGAATCTTGGTCACCTTGGTATAGCACTACTCCCGATTTTTAACATTAGCCTCAATAGAGAATCTTGGTCAACTTGGTATGGCACTGCTCCCTGTCTGTCATTTGCATCTATGGGAAATCTTGGTCAGCTTAGTAAGGCACTACTCCCTATCTAGCACTCTCCTGAACCCTGTGCATAATGCACTCCAGAACCCTGCATTCTGTATCTAGCATTCTCCTGAACGTATTCCTGACCCCTGCACTCTGTACGGGGATGGGGTTGTGAATTTTTGGAGGGATTTGGGGGGTTGCGCTGTGAGGGGTGATTGGGAGGGATTTCTGCTAGGAAGAGGGATTGGGAGAGGGGGTGATAATATAATTTTGATATTTTCGGTGGAAGGGGGGGGGGGCCTGTCAGGTAGGCTGTATGGGGCCCCAGGATTTATAGCGGCAGCCCTGGTCCTACTATGCAGCCACACGTTACCCTGTTTGAGTCACAGAGATATTACTATGAAGAATCCATGTTTGTGATGCTATCACAATCTATTTTGTATTATTCTGCAGTATATGCACGCTCTTTGCCATTCTGACCCTATTTTGCATGATTGATTCTGCCAGTAAACTCCATGTTTCAGTTACTCTCTGTCTGATGTTTTGACCAATTACCAATCCTAATATGCTTAGCATCCACAAACAGGATCGGCCAAATCAGACATTGATGATTGGAGTGGTGCGACAGTGGCACTTGGGTAGGACTGCTCCAGAAGGAAGCTGGCAGTCTACTGACCCTGAAATAATGACCCCCTTATTCCTGGAAGGATTCCTGTTGCAGAAATTACCCAAGTATGCAGCGCTAGATCAGGACTTGGGTGATTAGCCCAAGAGATTACAGGGCTTGATCCAATCTTAGCAGGCAGAATTGGCTATTAACACCATAGAGTGGAAACCTTGAAGGTTAATGCTGCACCTCCCAGTGGAAGACCAGGATTCTCTTGACAAGATAGTTGTTAGGAAACAGTGTATAGTCAAGCGACATTAGGGCACCTTAGGACCCACTTCATTGGCAGAAAGATTTGTCCGGAGCTGAGAAGGAACATATTCAGCAGAGGGCATACATGACAGGGTGGAAGGGGAACCAGACAGAAGGTGTTAACTATTTCAAAGTTGTGTGGCCATCACTGACTCTTACCTTATTGGCCCATAAGACAGGGTGATTGGAAGGAGCTGGGAAGTATAGTTGCTGGGGAGGAGTGGTTAGGTTTAGTTGCAGAGCAGAAATCTTCAGGTTAACCTCTCCATCTAGTCATCTTCTTTGATTCCTCTCCTCCTCTTGGTGGCACCTCCACCTCAGGTCTGTCAGCCTCTAGGAAGAAGGGTTTGTCTTGGCAGTTTAACAAGAGTTCCTGTCGCTTTGGTGGTACCCGTAGTTTTAAACACGAATGTGCTGGCGGCAGCCATTTGCTTGTCCACTGTTTTAGGCAAGGAAAAGAATGCACAGGGGACGCCGCTGGAAAGAGGGAGGACTCCTGTGAAAGTGGTAAAGATAGTTCCTTTTCTAAATAGGTACCTGGATAGGGAGTCTACTTGACTTCTCGAGATGGGATTTAGGGTTTTCGTATCCCGTGCAATTTAAATGCCATTCCACCATTATCTGAAAATTTGTGTTCTGTGTTCCTTCATCCGGAAGCTTTTTAACCTGTTGGTGCTGAGCGCACCCAAATATGTGGCCTCTCAGTGGCCAGGACTTGGCGGCGAATTGCTGCAAATTTATGTGCAATAGCGCCAACAAAGCTGTGCCAAGAGCGTGCGCCCTGCGCGGTCCCGACACAGTGACGGGCGTCTCACGTAAAGTTTTGGGATAGTGTGACCACCATGACTGTTTATCACGGCGGTCACATGGCCATAAGCCCCGCCTCCCAGCAATCTAAACCCCTTATAGGGCCGGCGGAAGCCAGCGCCAAGGGGTTAAAAACGTTTCTTTGGGTCGAATGAGCTGCCCCTTTTTCTCTTCATCGTTTCCATGCATGGTTGTGTTGCCGTGGTCCAGAAGAAGGAACCTGGTAAATTTGGGTTGATCCATCATCTTTCTCTTCTTAAGGGTGCCCCTTTAATGATGATAACGACCCGCAGGCCTGTGCGGTTACCTATACATTGTTCAATGCAGCTGTCTCTTGGGTAAGTTTGACTGTGGTTCACTGCTGGCCAAGACTGATGTGAAGGCAGCTTTTGGATTGCTTTCAGTTCATCCGCAAAGTATCCATTTGCCAGGTTGTCATTGGCAAGGTTCGTATTTTGTTGATCATTGTCTACTGATGAGATGGATGAGATGTTCCATTTCGTATGCCCTGTTCGAAACTTTTAGTTCATTTATAGAGTGGGTCATGAGGATGTGTCTGGGCTGAACTCCATCATCCACTTTCTTTGCATCAGACCGCTGTATTCTAGAACTTGTGCGATTCTGCTGGGAACTTTACAGCACATAGTGGATTGTTTTGCTATTCCTTTCGCCCCCAACAAGATGGAAGGTCCATCAAAGGAACTGGCTTTCCCTGGCAATACGAATGATTGAATGGCCATGGAATGCCGATTGCCCTTGGAGAAATTAGTGGCGCTGTGGAGTGAGGTTGGTAACGCTTATGGTCGACAGAAGATTCAGTTGCGAGAGTTGCAGTCATTGCTTGGCAAGTTAAAGAGGTTGTAAACCTCAAAAAAAAAAAAAAAACCTGAAAGGCAAAGTCATAATGAGCTAATATGCATTGCATACTAGCTCATTATGAAATACTTACCTTAAAACGAAGCCCCCGCAGCGCCGCCCACACAACACTTACACAGCCAACATGTTAACCCTTTTTCCTTCCAGGTTTGCGTCCTCCGGCCATTTGATTGGTCGGAGCCGCAAAAATGTCACTCCCGGGCACGCGTGCAGGAGCCGCTGTTCACGGCACAGGGCTCTGAAGGGATGGCACAGCTGGCCGTTCCTTCAGAGCGCATGCACCAGTGATGTCACTGGTTGCATGCAAAGTAAATATCTCCTTAAATGGTGCATGTTTAGGAGATATTTACAATACCTATAGGTAAGTCTTATCATAGGCTTACCGATAGGTACAAGTTACAGAGGAAGCTTTACTTCCTCTTTAAACTTTGCTTATAGGATCATTCCTAGGGCAGAATTGTTGGGCTATTTTAGTCATTACAGGCCATCCCCGGGTTACAAACAAGATAGGGACTATAGGTTTGTTCTTAAGTCGAATTTGCTTGTAAGTCGGAACAGGTTCCTTTTTTAAGTGTAGCTCCGGCCAAAATAATAATTTTTAAGTTTTTTGGCTAGCACAGGGAAGGGTTAACACCACTGTATCATTTTTTTTTTTTTTTTTTTGCTGTCTGTACCCCGGTTTAGAAGATTTCACCTCACTTTCTGTCCCTATGACAACTGAATTTTGAAAATTTTGGGTTGTTATGGAAACAAGGATTAGTGATAAAGCTTAAGTGGAGACACCTTTTTCCCATGAGAACTCTTACTGGAGTGAATTTCCCTTCCTAGGGCTAGATTTCGCCTCACTTCCTGTTGTCTCCCTCCGTTTGTAAGTAGGAGTCATTTGTGAGTCGGATGTTTGTAACCCAGGGACCGCCTGTAGTGGGGCACTATATTCATCTGACCATGGAGTTTTGGGCCGATCTTAGGATTTTGGATATTTTTTTGGACTCCTAAAATGGTCGCTCGATGTGAATGGCTGGTCCTGTTAGCATCGAGAATTTGGTCCTGTTTACAGATGCAGCAGGTGCAGCAGGCTTTAGGGCATACTTTCAAATGCAAAGGAGTGCAGAATTGTTGCCTGAGAAATGGTGTTCGGCTGGTTTGCTAAAGAACCTGGTACTTTTGGAACTGTTTCCAATAGTCTTGGCGGTTAAAATCTGGGGTGATGCCTTTCGAAACAAAAAAGTGCGATTTCACTATGACAATATAGGTGTAGTTTAAGCAATCAATAATATATCGGCCTCTTCCCCACTTGAATGATTTAATTTATGCTGTGCAAGTTCCATGGATTTGCAACAAAGTAGCAGGTGCTTTGTCTCTTTTTCCATGGGACGAGTTTCGCATGTTGGCACCGACAGCAGAGCAACATGGGATGCCTTGCCCTTGGCGTCTGTGGAGGATCGCATTGGAGTCGCCGCTGGATTGATTCAGGATTTCTCTGAGTGCCGCAACTTGGGATTCTTATTCCAGGCCATGGAGGGAATGGATCTCTTTGCTGGATGAGGTAGGTGGGGTGGACTCTGGGGTTGATGTTTCTTTTTTGATTCTTGAATTTGTTGGTTGTAATTTTGCGAGGGCTGTTTCAGTGGTGGATCGTAAGGTGGCAGGCCTTGCTTTCTGGTTCAAATCGGTTGGAGTGAGGGATTTTACTAAGGCTTATGTGGTCAGGCAGGCAAAGAAGGGTTATTGTAGTGGTCGCCGTTCATGTGATTCTCGTCGCTCAGTGTCTTTCTCCATATTGCGTTCTATCTTAAAACACTTGCAAATGGTTTGTTCTTCATCTTAGGAACACAGTTTGTGTAGGGCAGCCTTTTTGGTGGCATTTTTTGGTGCTCTCCGTATTAGCAAACTGGTCAGTCCTTCTAAATGGGATGCAGGGGTGTTGATGGTGGGTGATGTTGTAGGCAAAGCTGCTTCTGTCAAGATTTGGATTTGTCATTTCAAGACGAACCAGAGCGGCAAGGGTTTGCAGGCGAAATTGTTTTAGGGTAATGGTCCTTGTTTTTGTCCAGTGTGTGCTTTGGAGTAGTTCTTCCTGGTGCGACCACAGTTTGGTGGAGCCCTGTTTGTGCACTCGGATGGTTCTTGTTTGTCCAGGTTTCAATTTGTGACAGTCTTTCACAAATGTCGAGGGCCTTTCGAGGGCTCTGAGGAAGAGACGCAAAGAGTCGAAACGCATCAGCCGTCATCTTATCGGATTATGGACTAACATATGGACTATTCCTGACACTGGAGCAACTGAGCTTGATATGATCATTTTTCACCTGTGTTTGTAAGTAGCCATTTTATATGTTGCGTGAATAAAGCCTAATATTGAGGATAATTCGCTAGGTCGGTGCGCCCTTTCTTTGTTTCTATTTGCCTTTAGGTCAGAGAAACCTTGCTCCAGTAAGACAGGCAGGTCAAACTGTTAAGGGCCTGGACCCGCTCTATATTTGCCATCAAAGATTCAGAGGTAGCTACCTCCTGCTCCTCCATCATTATTTCCAAGAGGAGAAGGCATTAGACATGTGCAATTCGTTTTGATCTGAATACAGTTTCAGCTGAATTTTTGGTTATTCAGAGATTCGGATGTGTCCGAATCTCCAAATGAAATAGTAACCATCAATAATGAATTTGGTTGAAATTGGATAAAATTCCTTTCCTTTATACATTTTCTAACAATTTCCAACTTTTCAGAACAATTAGAATTCGGATCTGACGAAAAACGATCGACCAATCCAAAATCTGTGTGAAGAAATAGCTGGTTGTTATGCAGCAGGCTGGAAATTCGGCTGCCCACGTCGATACCAACCATGAGTCATCATCTGTCAGCGGGCTTCCCCATTGACAGATGAATGTAGAGATAAAGAATGCTGTTAAAAAAAATAAAGAATGCCGGCAATTGACCGGCAATAAAAAAATTATAAAAAAACAACGTGGCCCCCCCCCCCCAAAAAAAATCCATACCAGACCCTTATCCAAACATGCAGCCTGGCAGGAAAGAAGGGAAACGAGCGGGTGCCCCCCCTCCTGTACCATACTAGGCCACATGCCCTCAACATGGGGGGGTGGGTGCTTTGGGGCAGGGGGGGCTATGCGCCTCCCACCCCAAAGCACCTTGTCCCCATGTTGATGGGGACAAGGGCCTCTTCCCAACAACCCTGGGCTCTGGTTGTTGGGGTCTGCGGGTGAGGGGCTTATCGGAATCTGGAAGTCCCCGAATCCCACCCCTTATGTAAATGGGTGGGACTGCCACATTGCGGCGAACAGATCGGACACCTAACTGACATTTTTTACACTTTTGGGGGGGGACCAGTGACATTACTACAGTAATCAGTGCTAAAAATATGCACTGTTACTGTAATAATGACACTGGCAGGGAAGGGTTTACCACCAGGGGTGATTAAAGGGTTAAATGTGTCCCTAGGGGGTGCTTTCTAACTGTGTAGGAGATGGGCTTGCTGAATGAACACAGAGACCTGTGTTCCTAAATCAGAGGAACACAGGATCCCTGTGTTCATTGCTGACAGAACAGTGGTCTGCCGTGTTTACAATGGCAGACCGCCGTTCTGTCTCCACGGGGAGCGATCGTGGGTGCCTGGCAATAATCGCGGCCCTTGGACCCGCTGATTGGCTCCCCCTGTAGCCAATCGGCGCGTTGGCGTGCCCCCACTAGCGGTCCCCCAAAACGACGTACAGTTTGGCGGGACAGAGCCAAATTGCTGCAGTATATGTACTGATGGTGGTCGGCAAGTGGTTAAAGCAGGGTTACACCCACATTTCCATGTTTGCACCATCCGCTTCATAGCAGCAAGTTAAAACCACATTGAACGTTTTTTGTTTTTGGCTGGATTTATCTTGTTTCCATGGGGCAATCTGTTTTCTTCCTGTTTAGCATCTCCGCGGTGAGGTGCCTCATTTCCGGTATCGAAGCGTGCCTCCCCCCCCCCCCCCCTCCCACTGCCTTCTGGGACCTGTGTATGTCCCAGATGATGACGGGGCCATTGAGAAAGCATTGTGCGAAGCCTGAAGGCTTCACTGCTGGTTTCCCTTACTAGCAATGCCGGCGCCTGCATCCAAAACCGATGGACAGATCGGCTTGGGGTGCCGACATCGCGGGCGCGGCAGGTAACTGTCCTTATATTAAAAGTCAGCAGTTACAGTATTTGTAGCTGGTGACTTTAAATTTTTTTCCCCAGGCTGGAACTCCACTTTAAGTAAATTAATGTTGGGAAATCAACCAGTATATACCCCGACCCTTCGAACGTTGCACAGTGGATCACCTGCAGCAGAAGCTGCCGCTGAAGCTAGAAATAATTTGCAGTCTCCACCACTCAGAAGATATGTTATTTTGTTGGAAGGATTTTTGGGATAGATTCCATAAAACAGAGCGCACATACTTCTTATTATTATTTGTGATCAGAACTCCAGACTCCAAAATCTGCAGCTTTCATTTAAATAATCCCTGGTGATCTTTTCATGAAGGTCCTTGTTCAGGAACTTCCTGTTATAGAGTGAGTGACAAAGCTCAGTCCATGTCTACCAATTGTGTTCCTGCACTGTCACCCTATTACATGGGATCCTAATAGAGACTACAAGTGACTCTTTCAACATAAATTACACAAGCATGGTCCACTGTTATTTCAATTGGAAAACCCGCCCTAAGAAATGCCACACAGCCATCACTGGGGTGCATGTAGACAGGAGGTGGTTGCAAAGAGGAGGGAGAGGATCAGCGGCACTGAGATGCAACAATGGGTTTAAAAAAACATAAAAACAGAACTTTATTTAACCACTTCACATCTGTAGGATGTCATATTACATCCTGGACTTTCAGTGGTGATACTGGGTTGATGCCTGCAGCTAAAGGCATCATCCTGGTATTTTTTTTTTCTGCCAGAGATGCTCTTTAATGTTAAAGTAACCTTAGCAGCTAAATAGCCGCTGGATTGCTTTCCAGGCTCTCCCGTCCCACCGGGAAGCCTGGAACTGAAGCTGGCTGTCCTGCCGGCTTACCATAGAGATGACCATGGACTGAAATGTCCCTGATCATCTCTATGGTCTAAGACCAGCCACAGATAGTTCAAATCTGGACCGGTTCAGCAGGAGGCGGCTGAGAATCAAACCATGTATGGGTAGGCTAAATGTACCCAAGTGGATTGATCAACCAGCCTGTCTGATTTTTACATATGATTATCACTAGGAAGAATACAATGACTGGGTGAGTGGGATTCCCCTGTCAATACTGTCTGTGGTTGCAGGAAAGAAATTTGCCCCGTGTGTAGCCTGCCTAAGAAACCGGACGCAACGAGTACTTTATCACTCCTGGTTTGACCAGGATGTAAACAAGTCATTACTGGCTTGTGAAAGCATCTGATCAAACTGATCTCAGTTTGATCAGATGCTTTTACAGACAGAAGAGAGATCTGGGGTCTAACAGGCCCCAGATATCTCTGTAAAGAGGACCTGTCACTGTTGTTGATGTTGTTGTGATAGCAATTAAAGTGTTCAAAAAGAAAATTAAGGAGACAGAGAATTTTTTTTTAAATAAAATAAATAATAAAAAATAAAAAAATTTAAAGCACCCCGCCCCCCTGTGCTTGCGCGCAAAGGCAAATTCATATGTAAATTCCGCACGCATATGTAATGGTGTTCGCTCCACACAACGAACGTCAGAGTGAGAGCAATAATTCTATCACCAGATCTCCTGTGTAACTTCTGGTAACTTGTAAAGGCTTTTAAAGTATCGCCTAGGGAGATTTTTAGGTACTGTAGTTTGGCGCTCTTCCACGGGCATACGCACTTTTAAAGCATGACAAGTTAGATATCTGGTTACTTGGCGTAACATAATCTTTTGTATTTTACAAACAAATGGGTATTATATTGTGTTTGTGTGCACTAAAATTCAAATAAAGTATATTTTTTCCAACAGAACTGTGCACATGTGACATTAAAAAAATCGCAAAACCCTCCATTTTATTCTCTAGGGCCTCTGCTTGAAAAATATATAATATTTGGGGGTTCCACATAATTTTCTTGAAATAAAAATTACATTTTTAAATATAGGAGAAAATGTTAGAATAGTGAGAAATTAGTTAAACAAAGTGACAGTTTTCAATGATACACAGCGCAGAGTATAAATGTCATCCAGTTGGGGTTTACAACTACTTTAAACATTTTTGGATAATGAAACAAACTAATAATTTTAAAAACTATCAGCATGGACTGGAGACCGTAAACAGATACAAAATGACAAAGGTAATACAATTGCAGAAAAGCAGTAACTGATCTGATGGGGTGTCGGTCCAGCAATGGGCCTATAAATCCAGAGATCGGACAAATGCTGGCTCTTCTCAGGACAAACATTGCCTGTTTCGCTGTATTAAGGAAAAAGTTTATCAGCTAAGTGATTCATCTTTGGGACGGCAGCAGAGGAGACGTTAGAGGCTGTAATGAGCCCCGGTGGAAGATTTGGAAAGAATGGCCTCAGACGTCTTTGTAGCGCTGGGCTTTTGTCCTGTCCGGACTCCCACCTCCCCTGGAGCTGCTGTGATCACATTAAATGCTTTTTTCCAGCAGGACATTACGAGTCCTATTATCAAAGCGTTTCTTCATTAAATGTCGGCTCCCTCCCAGCCTGCTGAAATGTATTTAGCCTATGACTCGCCATGTGTAAGATCATTTATGATCTCTTAATCTGAAGAGGGAAATCCTCTTAGTTATTTAGCTAAAGGCTTGCCTGAATAGGCCGCTGGAGGCTCCCATGAAGCCGCCTGTTTATTTTTTCTATAGTTCCCACGCCGAGGGGTCTGATCTTCAGCACTAGATTAGCTCTCTGCCACTAACAAGCTTGTCCTTTCAGGTGGGATCATCGCAGTGCCTTTTCCTACACCGTTCCCCCCGGCCTTTCATGACCAACAAAGAGGAAATCCCATCAGAGATGGCTGCTGTGAGGAGGATTGTGTGCTGTGTGCCCCGTGTCTCTGCGGGAACACAAATTACTCCATGTCTGGACAACCTGCTGCAACAAGTGCCCCGTCTGACAGAAAACAGTGCAGGAGTAAGGCCATGGCTTATAAAGCTGATAACAGAGGTCACAGGAGCCGGGGCATTGATACGACCAGCCACAGGAGCCAGGCCACTGACGAACTAATACAAGATGCCACAAAGGCCACTCACTGGTACATTAACACAAGAGGCCAAAGGAGCAATGCCACTGATACCACAGGCCACAGTAGCCAGGCCACTGACAAACTGATACAAGATGCCACAAATGCCACTCACTGGTACATTGATAAAAGAGGCCAAATGAGCAATGCCACTGATACCACAGGCTACTGTCAAGCTGATACATGATGCCACACACTGGTAAATTTATACTTGAGGCCAAAGGAACAAGGCCTCTGATACCACAGGCCACAGGAGCCAGGCCACTGACAAACTGATACATGATGCCACAAATGCCACTCACTGGTACATTAATAAAAGAGGCCAAATGAGCAATGCCACTGATACCACAGGCCACTGACAAGCTGATACATGATGCCAAACACTGGTAAATTTATACTTGAGGCCAAAGGAGCAAGGCCTCTGATACCACAGGCCACAGGAGCCAGGCCACTGACAAACTAATACACGATGCCACAAATGCCACTCACTGGTACATTAATAAAAGAGGCCAAATGAGCAATGCCACTGAGTCCTCAGGCCACTGACAAGCTGATACATGATGCCACACACTGGTAAATTGAGGCAAGGCCTCTGATACCACAGGCCACAGAATCCAGGCCACTGACAAACTGATATAAGGGCCACAAGTTCCAGGCACTGACACAGGAAGTCCTAGGAGCCAGGTCACTGACGAACTGATAGAAGAGGCTACAGAAGCCAGGCCACTCACAAATTTATACAAGAGGTCACAGGATTCAGGCCACTAATATCAGAAGTTAGAGGACCCAGGCCACTAACAAGCTGTTTCAAGAGGCTATAACAGCCAGACCACTAGTGACAGAAGCTAGAAGATGAGCTAGGCCACTAAATTCACAGGTCACAGGAGTTAGGCCACTGACAAACTGGTACAAGAAGACAAAAGAACCAGGCCCCTGGCAAACTTATACAAAAGGCCACTGGAGCCTGGCCAATGATATAAAAAACATAGAGGCTTGGCCACTGACAAAAATGATACAAGAAGCCACAGGAGCTGGGCTACTAATACCAAAGATCACAGGAGCCAAGCCACTGACAAACACATCCAAGATATGACTAGTGAAGTATGTGCAATATATATATATATATATATATATATATATATATATATATATATATATATACACACAGTATCTCACAAAAGTGAGTACACCCCTCACATTTTTGTAAATATGTTATTATAACTTTTCATGTGACAACACTGAGGAAATGACACTTTGCTACAATGTAAAGTAGTGAGTGTACAGCTTGTATAACAGTGTAAATTTGCTGTCCCCTCAAAATAACTCAACACACAGCCATTACTGTCTAAACCGCTGGCAACAAAAGTGAGTACACCCCTAAATGAAAATGTCCAAATTGGGCTCAAAATGTCAATATTGTGTGTGGCCACCATTATTTTCCAGCACTGCCTTAATCCTCTTGGGCATGGAGTTCACCAGAGCTTCACAAGTTGCCACTGGAGTCCTCTTCCACTCCTCCATGACTACATCACTAAGCTGGTGGATGTTAGAGACCTTACGCTCCTCCACCTTCTGTATGAGGATGCCCCACAGATGCTCAATAGGATTTAGGTCTAGAGACATGATTGGCCAGTCCATCACCTTTACCCTCAGCTTCTTTAGCAAGGCAGTGGTCATCTTGGAGGTGTGTTTGGGGTCGTTATCATGTTGAAATACTGCCCTGCGGTCCAGTCTCCAAAGGGAGGGGATCATGCTCTGCTTCAGTATGTCACAGTACATGTTGGCATTCATGGTTCCCTCAATGAGCTGCACTAAACCCCATGCAGCCCCAGGCCATGACACTCCCACCACCATGCTTGACTGTAGGTAGGACACACTTGTCTGTGTACTCCTTTCCTGGTTGCCGCCACACACGTTTGACACCATCTGAACCAAATACGTTTATCTTGGTCTCATCAGACCACAGGACATGGTTTCAGTAATCCATGTTCTTAGTCTGCTTGTCTTCAGCAAACTGTTTGAGGGCTTTCTTGTGCATAATCTTTAGAAGAGGCTTCCTTCTGGAATGACAGTCATGCAGATCAATTTGATGCAGTGTGCGGCGTATGGTCTGAGCACTGACAGGCTGACCCACCCACCCCTTCAACCTCTGCAGCAATGCTGGCAGCACTCATATGTCTATTTCCCAAAGACAACCTCTGGATATTACGCTGAGCATGTGCACTCAACTTCTTTTATCGACCGTGGCGAGGCCTGTTCTGAGTGGAGCCTGTCCTGTTAAACCACTGTATGGTCTTGCTCTTGGCCACTGTGCTGCAGCTCAGTTTTAGGGTCATGGCAATCTTCTTATAGCCTAAGCCATCTTTATGTAGAGCAACAATTCTTTTTTTCAGATCCCCAGAGAGTTCTTTGCCATGAGGTGCCATGTTGAACTTCCAGTGACCAGTATGAGAGAGTGAGAGCGATAACACCAAATTTAACACACCTTCTTCCCATTCACACCTGAGACCTTGTAGCACTAACGAGTCACATGACACTGGGGAGGGAAAATGGCTAATTGGGCCCAATTTGGACATTTTAACTTAGGGATGTTCTCACTTTTGTTTCCAGCGATTTAGACATTAATGGCTGTGTGTTGAGTTATTTTGAGGGGACAGCAAATTGACACTGTTATAGAAGCTGTACACTCACTACTTTACATTGTAGCAAAGTGTCATTTCTTCAGTGTTGTCACATGAAAAGATAGAATAAAATATTTACAAAAATGTGAGGGGTGTACTCACTTTTGTGAGATACTGTATATATACAGTATCCCACAAAAATGAGTACAAACCTCACATTTTTGTAAACATCTTATTCTATCTTTTCATGTGACAACACTGAAGAAATGACACTTTGCTACAATGTAAAGTAGTGAGTGTACAGCTTGTATAACAGTGTCAATTTGCTGTCCCCTCAAAATAACTCAACACACAGCCATTAATGTCTAAACCGCTGGCAACAAAAGTGAGTAAATCCATAAGTGAAAATGTCCAAATTGGGCCCCAAGTGTCAATATTTTGTGTGACCACCATTTACCACTTTACCCTCTGCTTCTTTAGCAAGGCAGTGGTCATCTTGGAGGTCGTTATCATGTTGGAATATTGCCCTGCAGCCCAATCCCTGAAGAGAGGGGATCATGGTCTGCCTCAGTATGTCACAGTACATGTTGGCATTCATGGTTCCCTCAATGATCTGTAGCTCCCAAGTGTCGGCAGCACTCATGCAGCCCCAGACCATGACACTCCCACCACTATGCTTGACTGTAGGCAAGTCCCTCTGTCCCTCTTTCCTCCTCATTTGTCCCTCATTTTGGTCTGATCTATATAGCTGTATATAAAATGCACTATTTATCTATGAAAAAGTGTTTTAAATGGCTAAATCTTTCCTCCAATTCCTAAATTGCTGCATTTGTAAAATCCAAAGGCCAATATAAAGGAATAGTAGTGGTAAAAATAAGCACTTGTGGGTTTAAAGCGTAACTGAGAAAAAAACATTCCCCTCTGGGTGATCTCTGTACGTTACAAGGATTTTAACAAACTTTGTTGCAGATTCCTACCTTTTGTTATTCTGAAGAAATCATTGTTTGTTCCTCTGTGCCCCTGTGCTGTGTGAGTGAAATGGGAGTGGTTTCATAATTATCTGTCATCTATGGCAGCTGCAGGGCTCTAATGAGGGAAGCTGCTGGGCCTGCATCCCTTTTGATGTGTTCCTATTGGGAGTATCTCACCAAAAATTACATTTTTGTTGCAGGGGATACCAGAAATCTGACTTGTATCTTAGGCAGACTTCTAGGAAAATTGGTGAGCCAATCACACAAGCAGGAAATGATGTTTCTGGGGTGTGGTCAGTATAAATTCTGTGTACAGAACACCTCCAGGTAGCCATATTGCATTTTCAGAAAATTACAACAGCTGCAGATTGAAAAGGAAAGGTCATTTTTAATAACATTCAATTACAATATAATTTGTGTCACAATTGTATACGCTATATTATTCTTTCTTTATCTGCTGATTTTTTTTCCCTACAAAAGTGGAGTTACCCTTTATCCACTTCAGCTCTGGAAGATTTTACCCCCTTAATGACCAGGCCATTTTTTGCAATTTTGCTTTAACTGACAATTGCGCGGTTGTGCGACAATGTACCCAATAAAATTGATGTCCTTTTTTTCCCACAAATAGAGATTTCTTTAGGTGGTATTTGATCACCTCTGCGTTTTTTTAAACAAAAAAAGAGCATCAATTCTGAAAAAACACCAATATTTTCTACTTTCTGCTATAAAACATTCACAATAAAAAAAACGTAAAAAAATCAAAATTTTTTATCAGTTTAGACCAATTTGTATTCTGCTACATATTTTTGGTAAAAAAAAATCCCAAAAAGCGTATAATAATTGGTTTGCGCAAAAGTTATAGCGTTTACAAACTACGGGATAGATTTATGGACTTTTTATTTTTTTATTAGTAATGGCGGCGATCAGCGATTTTTATCGGGACTGCGACATTGTGGCAGACAAATCTGACACTTATGCCTCGTACACACGTACCGATCGTCGGCCGAACGGTCGGCCGTCTTTTGTCCAGGGCTGTCGTGTCTGTTGAAAACTGCAAAAGACTGCACACGAATTTTGTCGGCCAACAACAGCCGACTGCAGAAGTGATGTCATGTGATAGTTAACTTTCCTTGTCTTTTTTCTTTTCTGAGCATGCCCAGTCTTGCAAATCTGCTGTTTGTCGGCCGAAATCTGTACTGACTGGCGAACAATCGGCCGTTCTGGTGTTGGCCAACAAAAATTTGAATGCCTGCACACCCGATTCTGTTCAGCCGAAAATGCGCTGTCGGTTGTCGGAAGCATCATACTAACAAGCCGACAATCGGCCGATCGTTCGGCGGCCGAATATTTACGGCCGACAATCGGTACGTGTGTACGGGGCTTAAGTGACACTTTTTGGGGACCAGTGACATTAATACAGTGATCAGTTCTAAATAATTTGCACTTTTACTATATAAATGACACTGGCAGGGAAGGGGTTAACACTGTTTGTGATCAAGGGTTTAAATGTGTTCCCTACATGTGTTTACTAACTGTGTGGGGGAAGGATTAAACAGAGGCAGAGAGGGATTGGTAAATCAACTTAGCTGAATCACACGATCTTTCCCTGCCTCTATGACAGGAGAGCCGTATTGCATTGTTTACATACCAGACGGCTCTCCTGTCAGTTTTGCAGAAGATCACGGGAGGCCGGCGGCAATCAAGCCCACTTCTCCCGCAGTCTGCCTCCCGCTGTGTATAATCACAGCGGAAGCACTGGTCCGGCAGCGGAAGCGCGGTTCCGGCGGCGGTGGCACACTCAAACCGCGCGCACATAATCACGTAAATCTACGTGATTATGCACAGCAGAGCCGCCCTGCCACAGTAAATCTGCGTGGGGTGGTTGGCAAGTGGTTAACCAATAATTTCTTTGCACAATTCTCCTTTAAGGAGGGTGTGGCAGGGGGTGTGTCCTATCCTATGCCTACATACTTTTGTTAATAGATGTCGCTCATTTCCATCTCAGAAAATTGGGAAGTATGTTGTATGTAGTGTAGCACTGCCCCCTTAAGGACTGCTGAATTCTTCACCTTTTCTGGTCCCTCTGGGTTACTGTTAACAACTAAACGCAGAAACTTGACACTTTACTTTCCAGCTCAGTCAATGAACAGTCTAGAAGATTTAGTTATTTTTGTTGTTTTATTTTTAAATAGGGATGGGAGAAGGGAAGAGTGGGATACTCCGGAACTTAAACTATTCACAATTCTGAGGACTTCTACTGTATCTGAAGATGCAGCCAGGCTCCGAATTTTACCTTGCCACTAGATGGACTGTAGATACTGAGTCTCTGAACAAAAGACTTGATTACACACTATCTTCAGGGCACTCGCCTAGCACCCCCTTATACTCCACCAGCTGACATCTGTCCTCTGACTAATCTACTTCGGGGTGGCCCCCTTCCTGGTCAGGCCCTTAGACACGATCCCCTGTACTCACGATATTGTTTTTCCAGGTTCTCCAGTGTCCCAACCCTTCTAGTAAGCTCTCCTGGACCTCTGGGTTCAGCTCCTTCCTTCTGGCTCACCAAGCCGACTGCTTGTGACCATACACCAACTGCTGCAGAAGAGGAGGCAGCCGCCACTCTCCTTCCGGGACTCTGCTCACCAGCCAAAGACCCCGAGCACATGTGCTCCTGGCTTTTATACCCCACCCCAGAATGCACCGAGACAACAGTCTGTGCCAATCCCTGGGGCCGTATCAAAGCCTGTGTACCCATTGGTCAGGTTTTCTCCACTGTCCAATGTGCCTTCCTATTGGACCAGTGTAATACACTCCCCTAGACTGGATGAATCACACACTGAGCACCACAAGCAGACCTAACTCACAGATCCTGCTCTCTGTTAAGCAGAAAGCAATATAGAATTTGCCTGCTGCTCCTCTGATAGGCAGATAGAGCCAAAACTATACTCACTCTCTAGCACCTACCTAGGAGGGTGCTACAGTAGTATACATATGATGTGTGTAGTAATACAGAATTACAGTCAGAAAGTCAGCAAAGCTTAGGAAAATAAACTCACCTCAGGATTAGAGACTTTCAGAAACGAATCATTTGGAAAACTCAGGAAACCTTTATGTGTCCTCTGTATGAGTGAATGTGACCCTAAAGGGAGTATAGCAGCCATTTTGAGACAGCAGGTGGGGCCATCTGCTTCCCAGCAGTCAGGGTTCCCCCACAACGCTCCCAAGTGCTGATGTCTCGGTTCCGATGGTCCTCCAGTCTAATCACCGGTAATCCAATCTGCATGGTACACGCCATCTGACATAATGATGCAATTGTGAATGAATTACAGACAGACTGTCATGTCACAACAATGTATCAGTTCTGAGCTGTGTTTGGAATTCATCGTTAGGACTCAGCCCCTCCGAGAAACCGTCTGAACCGCAGCTCCTGACATGTTTTGGGGTCCCCTTGGAGAGACTGAAGCTTCCACTTCCTGGACGTGATGCTCGGACATGGAATACCTAAAGACATTAAACTCCTAATTGGTTGTGATGTGGGCGAGGGGCTCAGTTACGGCCGCTACAAGCCCCCAACCTGCTCCCCTTCTGGATGTTGTGTCTGTGATAACAGGCCAGGGACAAGTACACCAATTACTTCCAATAAAACTAATTAAATATGTAATTAACGAGGGCAGCCAAACCCTTCCAATTAGTGTCATTATATATCGGGGGATTGTCCGGACAAGGTCGGAGGAGGATCGGATTGCAGTACAAACACGTGTCACTAATAAGACTTTATATGGATTTCTCGGGAATATGACTTCTCTCCTGTATAGGGAGGAGCAGAAATATCTCCACACACTGCGAAGGGATTTTTAGGAATTGTGGTGGGTTTTCATGGGTTGTTTTATAACAAACGTTTACTGAGGAGCTGTGTGACCTATGCAGGAGTAAGAACAAATAATCTGTGAAAAGAGAACCAAAACAGGGGTTGATTTACTAATACTGGAGAGAGCAAAAGCTGGTACAGCTCTGCATAGAAACCAATCATCTTCCAGTTTATGAACAAGCTGAAGTTAAAAGCTGATTGGCTACTATGCACAGCTGCACCAGATTTTGCACTCTCCAGTTTTAGGGCCCTTTCACACGGGCGGTCCGCATGTCCGTATATCATCCCATTTTTTTGCATATGAAAAACGGACATAATGGGATTGCGGATGTCAGCGGATGACCATCCGCTGACATCCGATTTGCGTCCTTTCCGATCAGTTAAGTTTTTTGGAACGGAAGAGAACCCTATTTTTCTTCAGTTTTTAAAAAAATGGAACGGACGCAAAAACGGATGTCAGCAGTGTTATCCGCAATACCATTTACATACATTATCTCAGTTTATCATCCGCAAACGGATGGGATGATAAACGGACATACGGACCAGATGACACAAGTGTCATCCGTGTCCGTAAAAAAAAAAAAAAATGCCGGAACTGATAAAAAAATGGTCCGCCCCGTGTGAAAGGACCCTTAGTAAATCAATCAAATAGTCTATAACCATCACATCAAGAACAGAAGACTGTTCATTATGAAAGAGTGAAATTGAGAGCTGTCAATTCCCTAAAACTTCGCGGAAAATTGGAACATTTTTGCAGAATTTCATGGAAATGAAAACTTTTGCTTTCACTTATCTGTAGCAAAAACTCTTTTGTTTATGGTTTGATGATTAGAGATTATTAAATAATCATCATATGAAAAGCATAGTGCTTAAGTCTACATTCACACCTGAGCGTAGCGTTTTCACGCGTTTTTTACCGCTATTTACAGGTGTTTTTACAGGCGTTTTTTGTGCAGGCTTTTTTAGATTGAATAGGGATCAATGGAAAACGCCTGTAATCTGCCCAAAAAGAAGCTCATGTACTTTTTTGAGCGTTGGGCGTTTTGCTCACAGCGTCAAAACGCTCAGATGTGAACAGGGGCCATTGAAATGAATAGGATTTGTCTTGTTGGGCGTTTTGAGAGCGGATCCTAGAGCAGAAAAACTCCCCAAAAACGCCCCAAAACGCCTACATGTGAACGGAGCCTAAAATCACCATTAACCTACAATACAAACATACATAAGGTAAAGTAGAAAAAATATATATATATATATATATATATATAATATGATGGGACATATAAAAATATCAATATAAGACAGTATCAAAAAGTCCATCTTATCTTTGATCCTCTGTACACTTTAAAGTGGGGTACACACTATAAGGCTGCATTCACACTTGAGCGTAGCATTTTTGCGTGTTTTTTTACCGCGATTTTTACCGTGATTTTACCGCGATTTTCAGGCGTTTTTTTCAGGCATTTTTGGAGGCAGGCATTGACATCTATCAAAAACGCTGGTAATCAGCCCAAAAAGAAGCTCATGTACTTTTTTCAGCTACAGGCATTTTGCAAAACACTCAGATGTGAACAGGGGCCATTTAAATGAATGGAGATTTACTTGTTGGGCGTTTTGGAACTTTTTTTTTTTAGCGTTTTTGGAGCTGAAAAATGCTCAAAAACACCCAGGTGTGAATGGAGCCTAAGAAAATCGGGCAAATGATCGTCCGATTTTCCTCGTTGTTTCACAGCAAATCTGATCTGATGAACGAAAATTCTTACAAAAATTCTCGTACGACAAAGGTTTTTGTTGTTTCTGATCATGCGCAGTCTTTCTTTTCTGATTTTTCTTGTACAAAAATCATACGAAAACGGTACACATTAAACAGAAAGCATTTTTTTCCTGTACGAAAAAATTTTTGGAGTTTTTCCCTTTGAGAATTTTCGTAGGAAGATTCTGAATCGGCTGTAGAAAGTTGTGTACACACTGGAGATCGACCGATTATTGGCAAAGCCGATATATCGAGGACCAATATGCACTTTCCCCGACATATCGGAATCGACCACCATGGTGGCCGATATTACCGATATTTCTGAAAGTGCTTGTCCATAGCCGACGGTCGGCTGTCTTGTAATCACAACCAATGCGGCTGAGAAGCCGCTCGCTGTAATTACAAGGAGCAGGAGGGGACGCCCCCCCCCCCACCCATCCACATTCCGCGGCTCGCCCGGGTCTCCCGTCCCACCGGGAGACTCAAGCAACCAGCCTGCACGGCCGCCGAAGACCCGATCAAAGCTGCATTCGGTTCTGTTTGGGTCTCCATGCAAAAACCCGGAAGTGATGTCATGACATCTCTTCCAGAAGTTCCGGGTACTCGGCACCAAATTTAAAAAAATGACAGCAGAGGAGGGGTTTGGGGTCTTTTAGATCCCCAGATCCCTCCACAAGAGTACCTGTCAAATAAAAAATGATGACCAAAATAACGGTATCGGCAATGAAAAAACAATATTGGTCGATCCCTAGTCCACACTATACCAGTGGCGTAGCGTGGGTTGTCAGCACCCGGGGCAAGGCAAGTAATTTGCGCCCCCTAACCCACGGATTTTAGCACTCGAGTCTCTTCCACTAGATTAGTTAAAGAAGCCTTTACCCCCTAAGCACATGTATTGTTTGTTATGAAAATACGGATGTAATTAAAGTAAAATGCATCTAAATACAAGTTTGAATGACCAGTGTGCCCCCTTTCAATGCAGAGAGACCAGCGTGACCCCTTTCAATGCAGAATGACCAGCGTGCCCCCTTTCAATGCAGAAAGACCAGCGTGCCCCCTTTCAATACAGAATGACCAGCGTGCCCCCTTTCAATGCAGAATGACCAGCGTGCCCTCTTTCAATGCAAACAGAACAGCGTTCCCCCTTTCAATGCAGAGTGACCAGCGTGCCCCCTTTCAATTCAGAATGACCAGCGTGCCCCCATTCAATGCAGAGAGACCAGCGTGCCCCCTTTCAATGCAGAATGACCAGCGTGCCCCCTTTCAATGCAAACAGACCAACGTGCCCCCTTTCAATGCAGAAAGACCAGCGTGCCCCCTTTCAATGCAGAAAGACCAGCGTGCCCCCTTTCAATGCAGAATGACCGGCATGCCTCCTTTCATGGCAGAATGACCAGCGTGCCCCCTTTCAATGCAGAGAGACCAGCGTGTCCCCATTCAATGCAGAGAGACCAGCGTGCCCCCATTCAATGCAGAGTGACCAGCATGCCCCCTTTCAATGCAGAATGACCAGCGTGCCCCCTTTCAATGCAGAATGACCAGTGTGCCCCCTTTCAATGCAGAGTGACCAGCTTGCCCCCTTTCAATGCAGAATGACCAGCGTGCCCCCCTTCAATGCAGAGAGATCATCGTGCCCCCATTCAATGCAGAATGACCAGCGTGCCCCCTTTCAATGCAGAATGACCAGCGTGCCCCCTTTCAATGCAGAATAACCAGCGTGCCCCCTTTCAATGCAGAATGACCAGCATGCCCCCTTTCAATGCAGAATGACCAGCATGCCCCCTTTCAATGCAGACTGACCAGCGTGCCCCCTTTCAATGCAGACAGACTTACCTGCAGCTGCAGCTTCTCCTCGGTTCCCTGTGTCTCTTCGAGTCCTCCCGCCTCCTCCTCGGCCAATGGCATGCGTTCGCCTTTCGGCCAATCAGAAAGCAGGTCTCAGACCTGCTTCCTAATTGGCCAGGAGGAGGATCCGTGTGACAATAGCGAATTTTCATTCGCTATTGTCACACAATGGGTGGGCTCAGGGCGCAGAGCAGTGCGCCCCGGGTCCACCCTTTTTTGAAGCCTATTAGAGCCTCTGGCTCTAATCAGGTGATTAAAAAAAACCCCACCCTGTGACAGCGCCAGGCTGCTGACTCACTCGCTGCTAAACTGACTGAGCAGTGAGGAGAGGTGGCATAGGCGGGGCTTGGCTTGCAACACCACCCCACCCTACACCAATGGACAGGTGACGCACAGTCCAGCCCCGACCCACCATTTTCAGCCATAGGGCAGCCGCGCTGGACATCTCCCAGCGTAAAGATGGAGGCTGCCACAGACAGTGTGTGAACTGTGTATGTCAGAGTCAGACAGACAGATTGACACTGCGGATGCGCCCCCCCAGATGTTGCGCCCGGTGCGGCCACCCCCCCCCCCCTGCACCCCCCACGCTACGCCACTGCACTATACGAAAATTCTTTGGATGAAAATGTTCGCCCGATTTTGCTATAGTGTGTACAACCCTTTAGTGTATAAATTTCAACTTGTAGAATCTCACGTCCAAATCCAGTGCTCCAAATATGAAGGAACTTTGTGCAAAACAAACTTGTAAACACTTTTGTGTGACACTCCACATCCAATGGATCTAGACTCACCTTTCAGAATGGAAATTATATAAATAGGATCAAAACATTTTTTTAGTTTTGAATAGAATGGAAAGGGATAAGACAAATATATTATTGCTGTCTGTGTTCCTATTATGGAGAGTCATCCTATCTTTTTGTCTTTTTGTCCTGCTTACAGCTATCACCAAACACAACAGAAAATCGCAAATTTTGGGTTGTCACCAGAACAGGAAAAAAGGATAAATCTTCCAGTGGGGACACTAGTTCTGGTAAACCTGGTGACAAACAGTGATTTCCTCACTTAGGAGAGATTTCCTCCCACTTCCTGTTTTGTCTAGGAAACAGGAAGTAAAAGAAATCCCCCCCAATATGAAATAGATAGTGGAAAAAAAAGAAAAGAGGGTGGTTATAACCCTCCCTTGTTTTATCCAAAATGAAAAAAGTTTTGACTTTAGTTCTACTTTACCTAACATATATTAGAATGGTTAAGCACACTTGTTAACTATTACAGGGTTAATCATCCTCATAGGTATGGTTATCCAAGTTTTAAATCACACAACAAAGAAACACAAAGCAGCACATTGTTTAAATCACTTCAGACATTTATTTAAAAAAGCTAATTATAATACACTTGCAAAAAATGCACTTAAACCATGCAGTATGAATCCTGTATCACACCAAAAACGTGTCCTTGTACAATCACAGCCAATCCTAGCTACTGGGAATCTCACCCGGTGTGTATACTTATTTCATCAGACTCCACCTTGTTTAAACAAAAGTTGCGGCACTCATAGGCCATCATCCATAGTATATACATAAGTAAAAATAAAAAAAAAAGAGTAAGATTTTTATCTGACTGTACAGGCCAGAAAGGAGCACACACTAAGATATTATAAAAATTCCAAGCTTTATTATTGTACATATAAAAAATGATGATGCTGTTACGGATCTCATTAAAAGAACACCAGGTGCATAACATGAATTAGTGAAAGAGTGGCTGCATAGCTACGCAGAGAGTCCTAAACAGGAGAAGTCCTTTTCCAACACGTTTCATAAATTTTTGCTTCATCAGGGCTTAAGGAACCATATCGTACTCATCTACAACAAAAAAGTAATCATTTAAAAAATTGTACATTATATATACCATTGTTAACATAATCATTTAAAAACACAGCCATGCATAAAATGTGTGAGACCCACCTCAACACAGCAATCACACATGCACAAAGCCTCCAACCTGCATGCTTCATCCACAGGACTTCCTCAGGTGCACAGGGCTGGTGAAAAGCGCACCTTTAGCCACTGATATGATTATTTAGCCTTTGCATACCAACAGATTTTCAGACTTGGCCTCTTATTAGTTGCTTGGTCAGTCCTCATTTCTTACATGGTTAATATATTTCCCTTGAAATATATTTTCCTGGAAATTTTGGTGAAAATTGGGACATTTTTTTTTTCAGTTACCTGTAGTAAAATCTCTTCTGTTTATGATTTGATGGTTAAAGATTACTATGTTTTTTACACACATACAGTATTTTATTTGCTCTTACCACTCTTCTTAAAAAAAAAAAACAACTTAAAACTAATCAGGAAATGTCATTACAATACAAAATTTATTGTAAAATATATTGGAGTCAAAGAGGATCCAAGGATTTTTGTGCTTTATAAGGGTACAATTGACTTATAATTCACCTATGCTCAGCCTGTTCTTGTGCCAAAAAATAGCACTCCTTGGCCTTCACAGAAATTAAAAATAAATAATAGTGGAAAATAGTGAAATAGTGAAATAAAAAAGAGTCAGTACTAATATTGAATAATGATCAAATACACACAAAAAGACAAATAGAAATAATAAAAATACAAATAACTAATTGAAATAAAGAATTGAAGAAAATTAGGTGTCTAGATTTTTTTTTAGAAAAATATTGCCTATGTAGCTTATTGAGCAAAATAAAGAGTTTATAAAATGTTTCCAAAAGAAAAATTAATATTTGTGTGGCTAGATCCTTTTTTCCAAAATCATTCCTCTCAGTCCTGGTGTTTAAACCTGAACATCTCTGCTCCGATCCAATAGAAACATTGATGTAAAATTATAAACGTGGGCTCCCTAATGACATTTTATATTTTAGAAGGGGAATACAGTTAAAAGGTCTATGAATGCAAAATAAACATAAAAAATCGGACTGCATAGAGCAAAGGTGGGTAAAACAAATAAACAAAAGCTACATACTATATAACAAATAAGTACATAGTATATAACAAATATATATACAGTATATATATAATTTACACAAAATAAATACAGAATATTATAAAAAAAATGTAAACAAAAGAGGGGAAGGAGAGAAAGGCGCCAAGCAACCAATAGTGTAAAACCGTTAAATGAGTAAACTTAAAAAACGACATAACAGGTTCAACTCACAGAGTTAACATTGAAGATTGTCAGTGCCAGGGTGGGAAGGATGTGTGAAGGATCCTGAAGGAGATCGTGGGATGGTCATGAAGACAGGAGAGAGGTCGTGAAGCCATGAGCTGCAGGGAGCCGGATGACAGCTGTCAAAACTCTGCATGGAACGCATGGAACTGACCAATTGGAACACGTTTCAGAGGCTAGTCATGCCTCCTTCCGATGACATTTAAAAAACATGCAACATATAAATACTAAACATAAAAAACCCAATTATATGCAACCATTAAATACATAATATACAACAAACAAAAATTATCATATACAACAAATAAATACAGAAACTACAGTAAATAAATAAATACATATTATACAACAAATACATAAACAATATAAAGATAAAAATATGCAACAAATAAACATATAATTTACAACAACAAAAAACCAAGGGGAGAGTGCAGCTTTTGTGAAAAGGCCAATAAGGAGGCAACACCTTCAATTACTTAAAGGGGGAAAAGCCCACCGGAAAATCATCAGAACAATAAATGTGTAGATTCTAGATTGATTTTTTTAAGACCTGTCAAATGTATGTTTTTTATTTAAGTTGTTATTAAACTTCATTTTCCATTGCTGAGCACATCCTCCAAAGGGAATGAGAAAACTGTAAAAAAATGACCACATTTTTAGATATACACTGGACTATAAAAGCTAAAATCCTGTAAAAAGCTAGAACTATTTTTACCAGTTTTGGGTGGAATAAGCAATGGTTAGATTACCTGCTAAGTTTATATTGCTGCCTCTGTCCAATTGGAAAGATTTCCTTTCACCTCCTGTCTCAGAGAAAAAACATCATGTGAGAGGAGATCTCTCCAATTGAAGGGAAACCCCTTCTTAGATATTTGTCACTGGATCAGGTGTCCCCTTTGGAAGACTCCTCTTCCGTACTGAACAAACATTACAGGTCAGTGTGAGATTTGTATGGAGGGCAACCCAAATCCTCTGTCCCGCATGATCCCTTACAGCATTCAGTCCCTGTACTCCTGTGGATACCACCTACCCCAACGCACCCACAGTTGTGTTATATCACATTCTCCAATATGTAGATCATGGGTGTCCAACCTTTTGGCTTCTCCGGGCCACTTTGAGTGTAGAGAAATTTTCTCGGGCCGCATATAAAATATATACTATTAGTTAAGGTATATAAGTAGTAAAACACCACCGCACCCTTCCCGTGCTGCCGCGCCCCCCCCCCCCCAGCTCTAGTTTAACACAACTAATGGATGATCCCCTCCGAGGCTGCCTCTGTGGCCGTGCCCCCAACTCGACTTCCTCCTTAGCAAAAAAAATAAAAAATTGCCAGGGGGCAGTGGGCCGCATTGCCTGCGGTTCCGGGCCACAGGTTGGACATGCCTGATGTAGATCAACTCATAGAAGTAGCAATCAGAGAGCTGTATGTGAAATACAGTGATCAAAATATGAAACAGCAAATGTGTAAAACTTGAAATTCTTATCACATATAACCATCCGGTAAATGTTCCAGGTCGCGATGTGACTCACTGAAAGCTCAGCGTAGCTTTTCACTTGTTTCCTATGACAATAGTCAGTAAATACCCCAGTCCCAAATGTCCATGTAATCTCATATTTCCCTTGCTCGGGCTCAGTCATTTTCCCATCCAGCTTTAAGTGACAGAAGTCCACAGCACAGGAAGGGAGGGGAAATCTGCCAATAGGGATCACCTTTTCCAGTGACAACTGTCTGAGGCTGCAGATACATTACAGCATTTTGCGAATGAGCACAAAATTTTGTGATTTTGTGTACATTTGCTAAATGTACAAAATCGTGCATCATACTTGTGGTGTCATTCATTGTTAATGCCATCCCAAACACGGCAAAACAGATGCATGTTTTTTCATGGTACAAATGCTGCAAAATGCACAAAGCTCGCGGCTCAAAAAGTGCATGAGCTACTTTGTCGCATTTGTTGTGCGTATGGCAGAAATGAATAGGCTGCCCTACACGTTCACTGTGAAAACATACAAAATCACACATATACATGGTGCCATTATGCATGTGTTCACTTTATGTTTCTTTTCCATTATTGTTAGAGAATTAATGAGGAGTAGAAGTGGAGAAAACAGGAACAGAAGTGGAGTAGAAAACAAGTATAAGAGGAGAAGAGGAAGGAGAAGATCTTGAGTAAAATGAAGAAGAGTAGAATGAGGGTAGAAGAGGAGTAGAAGTGGAGTAAAGGAGAAGTAGATAGGGCGCAGGAGAGTACAGGGAAGTAAAAGAGCACTAGATGGGGAGAAGAAGGAAAGTAAAGGGATGCAGAAGATTAGTAGATTGGGAATAGAAGTGGAGTAAAATAGTTATAAAGGAGGAGTCGAAAAGGAAGTAGAAGAGGAGTAGAAAGGGAAGAACTGGAGTAAAAAAAAGAAAGTAGAAGAGGAGTAGAATGTCAGCTAAGGAGATGTAGAGGAGGATTAGAAGGAGAGCAGATGTGGGGTATGAGAGTAGAAATAGAGTAGAAGGAGAGTTGAAGGACAGTAGAAGAAGATTAGAATTGGAGTATACGAGAAGTAGATGGGGCATAGGAGAATACAGGGGAGAAAATGAGCAAGCGATAGGGAGAAGAAGGAGAGTAAATTGGTGTGGAACAGGAGTAGAAGGGAGGTGGAAGGCAGCAGAACAGAAGTAGAAGATGAGTAGGTGAGTAGACCTTCATATAATTTTTTGGATCATATTAGAGGGTCAGATGAAATTGAAAGTTCTGCACAGATTCCCTAGCACACATGTACCATTAGGGTTACTTTCTCCTCTTTAGTAAAGGGCAATCTAAGATCTCTTACCTGAACACGGAGCACTCCTGTCCACATAGGCCACAGGTAGAGCTCCAACCCCAAGACTTCACAGTGACAGAGTGTTAATCTTGCAATCTTGCTGGGGCTCCCTAGTTACCCAGTGCCAGGTAATGAAGTCCCAATTACCTGAGCAGAATCAGTAGGTACAAAAAACATCACTCATGCCATCGCCCCCTCAGGTACCTGCATGGCAAACCCAGATTACCAATGCCACTACAGAACCCAAAACTCTTTACCAGTGATTGCCCATTCCCCCCCCCCCCCCCCCCCATACACAAATTCTTCCATCAAGAGAATTCCCGAACCAATAGACAAATATCCAGATGGGATTGCCATTCCTTTTTAGGAAAGATAATTATTTTACTTGAACAAAATGAAGCTACAAGTTCCAACAACTGATAAAAGAAGCTGTCCTTATAAGAAATACACTTTGTATTTTGTCGAAATAAAGCACCTCCAAACGGATGCTCACACAGTTCAAGTAGTAGATCACCTTGGCCCTTTCCCGATGAGAGGGCTAACACTATTGCTTTTTTTCATCTCCACAATGAGCAGTACCAATGCTCCCTCGAAGGAGAGAGAACAGCCTAGTACCCTTGGCAATCACATATTGGCTCTATATGAGTGCTCTGTATGAGTGGAGTTCCTCCTAAAATTCTCTCCTTCACCAAACAACAACCATACCAACTCCACCCACCAGTCCTTAAATACCCCCGAATAAACAAGGGAGATTGACAGGACATGCTGCATTTGGGCAGAAATACCAGTTAAAGGGCCCTACACCCACACATTGAGTGGTACATAACACAGTATACAGCAAATGAAACATGGCACAGAGTACACAACACCATCATTTGGAACACACTGCACAGCACACAGTGCACAGCAAACTACACGCGGCACACAGTATGCAGCACCAGTACATTAAAACATATAACTGGACGCAACACATGGCAGACACCAGAACACACACCAGTACATAGACATCATTGCAGAGCTGTAGGACCGACAAATGGAATTTGTATGACACTCAATCCTCTCTATTCCTCCCCAGGGGGAGATTAGTTTGCGGTGGGATATACATAGACTCACACCTCTCAACACACAAATTGTGCTCGTCTTAATCAATCGCAAGCGGGTGGACTTAACCCCTCACGCTCCAGGTCTCAGTCAGAGCACTAATAAGCGCATAGAAAGGAGAGGGCTTTGGTTAGCTAACCTAACTGATGTCATTGACTAAGCAAAGTCAGCCAAGGGGCCCACAATGGCAGGAAGACAGACATGGCTAACCCAGAACAGCCTTTTCAGGGGCACTGGAGAGTCAGAATGTCACCCAAAGATCCAGGATAAACCCTCTGAGGGTTCTGGGAACCAGGAAACAGATCATGAGACCTTATATTCACATTATACTCCACTAAGATAAATTATTGAACCTGATTGAGGATTTTCAGCCACAAGAGGGCAACACATAGCATTTTTTTTTAATTCACCAAATTATAATGAAATGAAATCAAATTACTCTTATAATACAACCTAATGTCACTTGTGTAGATACAACCTAATGCCACTTGTGTAGAACATGACTGGTAAGTGGAGGGCTGGACTGAGATAAGAGAGGGGTAACACCCATTTTAATATGTAGGCCTCTCTAGTGTGCAACTAGTATATATAAATGTATTTTATAACTCATGGTAGTTGTATGAGTCTGTTATTTAGGTCAGGGTTCAGATTCTGGTCAGGCTGGAAGGTTGTGCAGACCAGTCCTCTATCACCAACCCCTGGTTCTGGAGGTCCCTGGATTCTTCTAGAAGCTAGTGGGCAGAGGTAAAGAGGCTGAGTCTGAATGTTGGTGGAAGTTTGGGCCAAGCCCCCAGACAAGAGGCCTGGCAGGATGGCTGAACCAGCCCATAAATATGGTGGAGTCTGAGCAGCAAGGAGTCGGGGGGAAGATGGATTGATGAGGTTGCTATAGTGTGGCCTGGGAGGGGACCCCGGGGCTGGGGGCAGAGCCTCAAGGCAGGGAGCTGAGGAAAGGAAGGAGAGGAAGCTTAAGAGAGACATCTTCATTACTTTTGGCAATCCAGGCTGGCATGGGAAGATCTGATCAGTTAGAGGCCTGAACGTGAGTCTTGCCTAGTGCATCGGGGAGCAAAGGACAGTGTGAGTACCTCAGCACACCCAGAGGCATACAAGGGGTAAGACTGCCAGGCGTAGCATACTTTCCAAGGACAGTGTTGTGCTAAATCCTGATCCCTTGTCCTGGGGAGTTCTTCAGAGCAGCTAGGTGAGCTGGTAGTCAAGCAGCCCGGTGGGATGGTAGTATCTGCAAGTGTCAGAACGCAGTGAGGTTCTGCTGAAGAGATATGATATTCCTGCATACAGTTTGTAACTTTGTGCTTTTTCACTTAAGGGGATTGAGAGGTCCTGGTCCATAAAGGATCTTGTCACTGATCCACAGAAGCTGCGTTTATTCTGGTGGGGGTACAGTCCGGGACCTTTTTTTTTTTTTTTTGTACATAGAGAAGGAAGTTTGTCATCATCTGTTGTTCTTCAAGTCAAGTTGGGCATCCCATAATTCCTATACCCTATCCAAGTTGTTTTCCCCAAAAAAACAACAAAAACAAGCACATGGACTGATTTCGTGTGTCTACATGCATGTTTAAAATGCATGTTGCCTGGCTGTGCAGGAATAGGGGGAACCAATAACCAGCGGCTCCTGCGGGGGTAGCGCTACAAATAAATTACCAATACATAATTACACCTATGTTCTGTGCAAGGCCTGCAAATCTCAACCCTATGTCATAGGGTTATGTGATCACTACAAATTTGTGCCTTTAGGCCATGTGAGCACTATAAGTCTCTGCCGTTAGACCACGTGACCACTACAGGTCTCTGCCATTGAGTCATGTGACCACTACAGGTCTCTGCCATTGAGCCATGTGACTACTACAGGTCTCTGCCATTGAGCCATGTGACCACTACAGGTCTCTGCCATTGAGCCATGTGACCACTACAGGTCTCTGCCATTGAGCCATGTGACCACTACAGGTCTCTGCCATTGAGCCATGTGACCACTACAGGTCTCTGCCATTGGGTCTTTTAATGAAAACAGTACTCTGCCACTGGATCATGTGCTGACAGGAGTGCAGTTTTTAGATGTCCTATGGAGGCAGTGACTCTATACACAGCTATACAGTATATTCTGACCTACACTTTGCTGACAGTTGGCTATACCTCAGAACCTATGCTCTAGTTTAGCGGGGCACTGGGTTAGCAGGTGTCAGAAACTTCTGTGCCAGTCTCCAGTTGAGGGCAGCATGGTGAGAGCCACTGGAACCCGGTGTAAAGACTGCATCATTTCTATACCTATGGAATATTTCTATTGCACTGTTGGTGGTGAGATGAATCCTTCTCTATCTCTCCCTACACTTTGATTATCAGCTGCCTCCAATCTGAGGAAGCTTGTCTGTACAGGACTCCATGTCCAGCAAAATAAACACAACATTCCCTGGAGCTTCATGAATATCCCCCTCTCCGCTCTTCCTCCTGTGCAGCGCAATCCAAATAAAGCAAAACAGCTACATAAATGGAGCAGATAAACACACAGATGTAGTATTAGAACTTCACTCACAAACAGAGTTGTATAAAGTACTCGAAACCCATACTTGAGTAAAAGTACAAGTGCTCGATCAAAAAGTGACTTGAGTAGAAGTACTAAAGTATTCAACATTTTTTGTACTTAAGTATTGCAAGTAGTTTTTTTTTTTTAATTTTGCTACTCAAGTACTGAAAGTAAAAGTACCAGTAGTTTTGAAAAAAAATTGCAACTCAAGTACTGAAAGTAAAAGTACAAGTACTGTGTTATGTAGTTATTAAAGAAAGAAGTCAAAAGTTTGAACATCATATTGTTTTTTTATTATTTCAAATGCAGCTTTTATTTATACATACAGTAGCTTTTATTTTCGTATGTGCTGATAATACACATGTTTTAAGCTTCATGAAACCTGCCATCTACTGTTCTGGCAGTGGTAATTTTTATAATTGTAACGAGTAACTATGCAGCACAAAAAAAAAATATCAGGAGTAGAAGTATAGAAATCATTGAAAAAATGTAGTGAAGTAAAAGTGGAAGTAGGAGAAAAAAATTCTACTCTAGGAAAGTACAGATACCGCCTTTCGGTACTTAAGTACAGTAGTGAAGTAGCTCTACTTAGTTACTATACATCTCTACTCACAAACCGATCCCACTGCATCACTGACATTTACACACTTAAATATTGGATAAAGTATGTATAAAGGGGGCTTTAGGATCTTTCTTGGTACCGTCAAAGACATTACAACAAGAATAAAATTAAATAATCTTTATTACATATTTCATATATAGCAAACAAAAAATGTTTAAAAACTCATCAATAAAAATTCCTACTTGATTGGCTAAACTACAACTCTAGTAATTGCCCGCCCATACTCATAAACATGATGTATATGCAGATAGGGTACATAGTTAGCCAGTACTCGATATGTTTCCCAGGAGTTCAGTGGGGAAATACAATTCTGTAACACAAACATAATAAGAATAACAAATAATTGTTCAGAAAACATATGTGTATATATTAGGTAATCATAAGGATTAATCAAGCACTCACCCCAAGTGAAAGGTGGGAAAAAAACAATTTTTATTGGATAGGTGGGATTTAATAGTCTGGGTGTAAATTCTGGAATGAGTAATCATTTTATATGAATTGACATCTCTCTTGCAGGGATAATACTCCATACAGAAGTGGAATTGTTTATTACAAATTAAATTGGGTGGAGGACGCATACAACAGATTTGTACTGAAACAATTTACAATTTGTAAAATATACCAATAAGCAAAGAAATTACCAGATCTGGAATGTCTGGCAGTGAGGAAAAAGATGCTACAATAACCACAATCCTTACCTGGGCATGTGATCATCACCCAACACTCAAATATTACCCGGGTTGTTATAAGGTTTAGCATTACATACAGGTTTTTCCCAGAGTGTAATAATAAATCATGCACAGATATTACCCAGGGTGTGATAATATACCATGCACAGATGTTTCCTGTCTGTAACCTATACCACCTATAGATAGTAACCAAGGTGTAAAAAACTACCACATACAAGGATATTACCCAGGGTGTGATGGTATACTAGTTTTGCATTTGGCTAGGTTCAGTGTCACTACTGGTAGAATGAGGCGATACCAGGACCTTATAGAAGTTGTACAGGCAGTCCAACTCCTCCAGGATGACACATCAATACGTGCCTTTGCTAAAAGATTTGTTGCGTCTCCCAGCAAAGTCTCAAGAGCATGGAGGAGATTTCAAGACTCAGGAAGTTATTCAAGGAGAGCTGGACAGGGCCATAGAAGGTCCTTAACCCATCAGAAGGACCAATATCTGCTCTATTGTGCAAGGAGAAACAGGATGAGCACTGCCAGAGCCCTACAAAATGACCTCCAGAAGGCCACTGGTGTGAATGTCTTTGACCATACAATCAGAAACAGACTTCATGAGGGTGGCCTGAGGGCTCGATGTCCTCTAGTGGGCCCTGTGCTCACTGCCTGGCACCGTGGTGTTCAATTGGCATTTGTCATTGAAAACCAGAATTGGCAGGTCTGCCATCGGTACCCTGTGATTTTCATAGATAAGAGCAGGTTCACCCTGAGCGGATTTGAAAGGGTCTGGAGAAGCCGTGGAGATAGTTATGCTGCCTGTGACATAGTTTAGCATGACCAGTTTGGTGGTGGGTCAGTGATGGCATGAGGAGGCATATCTATGGAGGGACGCACAGACCTCTACAGGGTAGACCATGGCACCCTGACTGCCATTAGGTATTTGGGTGATATCCGTGGACTTATTTTTAAACCCTACGCTGGTGCAGTGGGTCCTGGGTTCCTCCTGGTGCACGACAATGCCCGGCCTCATGTGGTGAGAGTAGGCAGCCAGTTCCTGGAAGATGAAGGAATTGACACCATTGAATGGCCCCCACGCTCGCCTGACCTAAATCCAATAGAACACCTCTGGGACATTATGTTTCGGTCCATCCGACGCCACCAGGTTGAAACTTAGTCTGTTCAGGAGCTCAGTGATGCCCTGGTCCAGATCTGAGAGGAAACACCCCAGGACACCATCTGTCGTCTCATTAGGAGCATGCCCCGACATTGTCAGGCATGCATACAAGCACGTGGGAGCCATACTACTGAGTACCATTTTGAGTTGCTGCAATGAAATTTCAGCAAAATGGACTAGCCTGCTGCATCATTTTTTACTTTGATTTTCGGGGTGTCTTTGAATTCAGCCCTCTGTAGGTTGATCATTTTCATTTCCATCAAGCGATGTGGCATCCTTTCATTCCTAACACATTGCCCAGTGCATATCAGTATAGATATTCAGCATGATATTTTTCCCCATTGAGATATAATGTGTTTTCAAAGTGTTCCTTTAATTTTTTTGTGCAGTGTATATATACACACAGTATAAATAGAAAATGGGGCAGACTTGATGGACCACATGGTCTTTATTCTGCTGTCACTCTTCTATGTTTCTTTATTACCTGAGGTGTGATAACATACTATGTACGGAAATATTACCTGGGGTGTGATAATAAACAATGTTCAGATATGTCAGAGTGTGATAATATAGCATGTAAAGAGATATTACCTGGGGTATATTATCTGGGATTTGAAAATAACTATGTACATATATTACCTGGAATGTAATAATAAATCAAATACATAGAGAGGTGATAATATACCAAGTACAAAGATATACCCAGAATGTGATAATATACTGTGATGGATTAGGTAAAATGTATATTTTTCTATGTCTATTTTTTTACTATTTTGTGTACATGTAAATATGTTTTTTTTATTCCTTACTCAAAATGGCCACTAGCAGCTCCCCCTCCCATCGAGTGAAGCTTGTGTAACTAAGATGGTGCCCCCATTCAGGACTAAACCCAAGATGATGACACCTAGAACCTGGAGGAAGTTTACCTTACATGGACATGACCAATCAGAAGCTACAAGCAATCCGATAACGCTATGCTTATGACGCACTTGCCCACGACACTTACCACTCGCCTATATAACCCCACGTATCCAGTAGCAATAAAGGAAGTATCACTTACCTGAACACGCTTCAGTGTGGTTCTTCTCGTGCATGCACCAGGCCAAATCAAGAAGGGGGCAAATACTCAACCAGACGATTGGTCTGATCCAAAACAATACCAAGTAAAGAGATATTGCTGAGGATATGATAATATACCACATTCAGAGAAATTAACTGATCAGTAATAGTATACCATGGAGATAATATCCACAGTGTGATAATATACCATGTACAAAAATATTACCCAGTGTGTGATAATATACCATGAACAAAGATATTACCCAAAGTGGGATAATATGCCACATACAGAGATATTACCAGAGGTGTGATAATTGTGTGCAGTCCATTGATAAATTGGAGTGCACATATTTGGTCATTATGACTTGGTTAAGGATATAAGGAGAATGCTTTATTTAATTATTTAAAAACATTTTGAAGGATTTGTGGATACTGACAAGTTTGTCCAGCCACGTGAAATTTCATATGTGGCCAAACAATTCACTTATCTTTAGTACATACTGTATATAATTAGTATAAATTTATTATAGCACTGGCCTGAGGCCTCTTTATTTCAGAGCCACTCAACCCGAGCGTTCCTACAGGTTGCCTCGCCTCTGCATGCTGATAGGACAATCAAAAGTGTAAACTAATTGGCTGCAACAGTGGCCTCAATGACAAGCCCCGCCCACTGAACACAGGTTGAGAGGGGATAGCACAGGAACTGGCAAGCTGTGAAAAACTTTGTGCACCAGAACCACAAGGAGAGGACAGGGTGGCTGTGTTGTAAGGAGTGCCAGAGAAGATAACCCCTCCCACTAAGATGCGGATGTGCTGTGCTGTGCTATGGTGTGCTGTACTGTGCTATGGTGTGCTGTACTGTGCTGTGTTGTGCTGTGCTGTGCTGTGCTGTGGTGTGCTATGGTGTGCTGTACTGTGCTGTGTTGTGCTGTGGTGTGCTATGGTGTGCTGTACTGTGCTGTACTGTGCTGTGTTGTGCTGTGCTGTGGTGTGCTATGGTGTACTGTACTGTGCTATGGTGTGCTGTACTGTGCTGTGTTGTGCTGTGCTGTACTGTGGTGTGCTATGGTGTTCTGTGCTGTGTTGTGCTGTGCTGTGGTGTGCTATGGTGTGCTGTACTGTGCTGTGTTGTGCTGTGCTGTGGTGTGCTGTTCTGTGCTGTGCTGTGCTGTGTTGTGCTGTGCTATGGTGTGCTGTTCTGTGCTGTGCTGTGCTGTGGTGTGCTGTACTGTACTGTGCTGTGCTTTGCTGTGTTGTGTTGTGCTGTGGTGTGCTATGGTGTGCTGTACTGTGCTGTGGTGTGCTGGGACAGAAGTGAATCAGTGTGTGGACAGTAGTAATTCATCCACGAGGGACTGACATGCAGGAAAAGGCTGCAGAGAACAGTGCAGCCTGACCTGAGGCGGGGTTTATGAGCTGCAGGGGAATCCAGAGAAGGAGGAACACTAGTGTTGCTGTTTTGCTGCGCATTGCTGCCCAGAGACTGCTATGTGGGCAAACCTGGTGCACTGTACAGAGTTGCAGAGAGAGCCACGAGGTGGGCCTGACCATTCTGCGCTATGCTCTACAGAGTAACTTGCCACTGTGCTGGTGAACACAGAGGCCCCACCATCTATGCTGAGAGAAATCAAAAAGGGCATGCCAAGGATGTCTCCCATCAAGGGAGAAGAGAAAAGCTTGAGAGGCTTCTTGCCTGACAACTGGGGAAGGGACTATTGGTCCTTGGCCACCTGAATCGCATTAGTAATTAAAGGCATCTTAGCCACCAGTTTTTGTACTGACGTAGGTACTGGTTGCCTAAAAACTGGTTGGCTTGGGAGATCTGGAGCATTCCCTTTGGATAATAAGTACCTTCTCTTGAGAGAGAGGGAGCCCTCCAACAACAGTTTATGGACTGTACGTTAAACCTACCACTGGCCAATGGTTTAGATAGGGCCTCATAATTGCAGTTAGACCATATTGTTTCCAATTGTATCTAGTTATAGCTGTGTTTGTTTCTGAAATTGTTATAAGTTTGCCTTGTCATTGCCACATTTTCTTTTGCTGGACTTTCTTTCTTTAAAAAAAAGCCCACTTTAGGCTACTGGTGTGTTGGTTAGTTGGGGTTTATTTCAGGATGGGTCACTATAAGAGAGGTAATGGTATGCATAGGGGCATCATCCAGCATCCTTCTGACACTCTTTCCAGAGTAATGACCATATTGCCGGGAAATGCGAGCCAAGCCCGGGAAAATTTACCCAGTCTTCGATGTATATAATGCTTCTACACCAATACCTCTGGCACATCATGCCACCTCTTGGCATCCAGGCGGCCTTTTAAACCTGGGGTCTGCCTTGCTTCATTGCTGGATTGTCTTTCAGAACCATGTGTTTAGTATTCCTGAAAGCCTGCTGCTCTTGCTACTGCCCCGGCTACAACTGAAGCTTCTTTTCAGATTTACCTTGCCTGTTATGCCTGCTGCTCATCTGTCAAGCCTGACTTGGACCTTTGACCACAATTGTGCCTCCTGACTTTACCTCACTGCCAGAACGTTGCAAATTCCTGCTTGTCCCCAACCTTGAACCTGATCCTGTACCTATCTGCTTGTTTGCTGTTGAACCCAGTTTGTGACTTGACTATATATTCCTGCACATCCAAGCTAAAGTTCAATGCTCTGGCTTCCTGACATGCTACCCTAGCAGTCCCTGTCTCAACTACCAGGGATGCTTGGACAGGAATTGTGCAAGAAGCCACCCTCGTCATCTCGGGCTTCACAGTCAGGTACTTGACAGCTGTGAGACAAGCCTTGTAGACTGAGGTCCTGAGAGAGGCTTTGTTTCTTTACTCCATAGTGCTGAAATTTCAGGTAAGAGAAAAAAGTGATTCCCTGCCTTTTTCCAAAAAGGCAATCCAAAAGGAAGAAGCCCTTTTAGCTGCCAAGACTAAGAAAGAAGCTACTCACACTGGGTCTGGTCTGCGTTGGGATGGGGCCTCTGTGTATCTTGGACAGATTACTTTGGGGTGCACCAAAAGAGATGAGAAGCAGGGCACGTCTTTTCCAGATCACTGTGTGGCCAGGTGACAGGCGAATAGCTGGGCTGGATGCCAAAAATGCCAGAAATCTCTGCTGCTCCTGCTCGGCTTGCTCAATCTCAAGGACAGTGCTCAGTGGACGAAGAAGAGAAGGAGTCCTGAACAAGAGGAGGAGTCCTTGAAATGCATCCTGTGACCCAGCTTTTACAGGAGACCATCATCCACTGAGCGCTGTCCTTTGGATTAAGCGAGCCAAGCAGAAGCAGCAGAGATTTCTGGTATCCAGCCCAGCTCTTCACCTGTCAGCTGACCACACAGTGAACCGGACACTGTGGCTGCTTATCCATCCTTTCCTTGGGACTGTGTTGTGTGTTGAGTGGGCTCTTTCTCTTTAACGATATGTGCTCTTTCAGATTTTATTTTGTGAGTATATATATTGTTTATAGGAAAGCTCTTTGATCTTTTTACTACGCCAGAGGTCTGTGCTGTTTTCTCCCTTTCCTTGCTACTGGATCTACTACCCACAAAGCTGCCAGAAAAAAAATCCAAGGTGTTCCGGTGAAGGAGCAAACAGGGTGTCCAGGTCTTACAACCCCCTGCTGGACAAGCCTTGATAATCCAGTCACAGAACCCCCCTCTGGAAGAATAAGATGTAGATGACTATAAGGAAGATTTAGAGATGGGATTGCTGTGATGGTCAGATCCCATAATTGCCACTCCAATGTTGTCAACCATTGTATAGAGCTAACGCACCAGAATTCATGCCACAGTTTCAATCCAAGACAGGAAATTCCGGATCTGGAAGAAACATTCTCTTCACAGCCTCCCAAACTACAGTGGAACCATCTGACGAGGAGTCATCTAAGCCAATGGAGCAGAGAATTAAGAGGCCAATTCATCCCCAAAAAGACTGACTTATTTCTCAGAAAGGAACAGCCCCAAAGAGGTCATCGCCACTGTGCGCAGATTCCCTGAGATGCACCCACCCAATCTATTTCCCAACACGCCATTGTGGGAATTCCCACTGCCTGTGTCTTTTGCTAGGAAGTTTCACAAGAAAAGTCTGTTACAGATTAAGCATATTTCATTTGGAAATTAGAATTTATTGGAGGTGGCTAGCAGCCCCTAAAATTCAGAGCTGCTAGACCCGGGCAGTCTTGAAAGTACAGTAGTGTAGGAAGAGGAGAGAATAGAAGAGAAGAGGAAGCTGTATGGTGACACCCTCGGATGGCAACTCTTCCCAATAAACACTGGGCAAAAAGGGCTGACACAGGAGAGGTGTTGTTTTGTTAGAGAGCCCAGAAAAAGGTGTGTGGCATGGCCACGAGGAGAGAACAGCATGGTTGTGTTTGTTGTGAAAAGAACCAGGGAAGTTATCCCCACCCATCAGACCCGAGAGTGTGCTGTGCAGGGACAGGGGTTGATTTAGAGTGTGGAAAGTAGGATTAGGCCACAACTGAGACTGGTGTGCAGGAGCAGGCTGCAGAAAGCAGCACAGCCTGACCTTAGTAGGGTTTCCTGAGCTGCAGAAGAACCCAGAAATCCAGAAAGAAAGAGCACTACGAGGCCTACTGTCGTGCTGCCCAGAGACTGCTGTGTATGTGCAGAGCTGCAGGAAGAGCCTTGGGGTGGGCCAGACTGTGCTGCCCTCTGCTCTACTGAAAGAGAGACCTGTTACTGTACTGCAAAACACAGAGACCACGCCACCTTTGCAAAAAGAGATCCACAAGGGTCTGCCAAAAGGAAAGGAACAGGCTAGAGAGGGAAGACCCATGTGTGGCATGGCCTCTAGTCTGACCTCTGGGAAATGGGCTTCTGACCCTTGGACACCTGTACCGCATTAGTGGTCTCTTGGTTACCTGTATTTGTACTGCCCTTGCTACTAGTTGCTTAAAAACCATGCTGCAATATGGAGTGTTGGCCTGGAACTTTTGGAGCATTCCCTTTGGATTACATGTACCAGAGGTCCCAATTCTGGCAGACTAAACATTAGACCTCACAATAGCCAATAGTTTAGTTATGGCCTCAGACCTGAAGAGAGGCCATATTGTTTCCCTCATATCTAATTTTTCACTTCAGCTCTGGAAGATTTACCCTCCTTCATGACTAGGCTATTTTGTCTGATACAGCACTGCGTTACTTTAACTGACAGCTCAAAAAATCTACACGGGAGAAAATGGGGAAAAGGGGAGGGATTTTTTAATACCTACTGTTTCATCTCACAAAATATGTATAACACATATACAAATAAAATCAAGTTTTTATTGCAATATCTTTAAAAAGACACCAAGAAAAACAATCTAGGGGAAAGTTCAAAAAACATCATAATGCCATAAAAAACCCATATCATTAAAAATTAGGTGGCAATAAACCATGAGACATAATGTGATGATCCTGATTGCATTGATCCAGCGCTCTGACGCGTTTTGACTAATTAAGTTTTCCTCAGGGGAGTGGCAGTTGTTAGCATATCAGAAGAATCCAGCGTATCCAACACTGCTAGAAAACTTATTGCACTTACATAGTCATGATAATACAAAACATCTCATATTATGCTGAAGGTCCACAAGAAGGACAGGGATGCAATGCATAGGAGACCATGTCTCCCAAACATAAGGTATATACAGTGGGTACGGAAAGTATTCAGACCCCCTTAAATTTTTCACTCTTTGTTATATTGCAGCCATTTGCTAAAATCATTTAAGTTCATTCTTCTTCCTCATGAATGTACACATAGCACCCCATACTGACAGAAAAACACAGAATTGTTGACATTGTTGCAGATTTATTAAAAAAGAAAAACTGAAATATCACATGGTCCTAAGTATTCAGACCCTTTGCTGTGACACTCATATATTTAACTCAGGTGCTTTCCATTTCTTCTGATCATCCTTGAGATGGTTCTACACCTTCATTTGAGTCCAGCTGTGTTTGATTATACTGATTGGACTTGATTAGGAAAGACACATGAAAGCCCGCATGGAGTTTGCTAAAAAACACCTGAAGGACTCCAAGATGGTGAGAAATAAGATTCTCTGGTCTGATGAGACCAAAATAGAACTTTTTGGCCTTAATTCTAAGCGGTATGTGTGGAGAAAACCAGGCACTGCTCATCACCTGTCAAATACAGTCCCAACAGTGAAGCATGGTGGTGGCAGCATCATGCTGTGGGGGTGTTTTTCAGCTGCAGGGACAGAGTAGTAAGTATGCATGAAAACAGATAAATGGTAATGAAAAAAGTATAAATTCATGTATATCCATAGACAAGACTAGTAGGTCAATTCCTGGGAACTTCTTTTGTGTAGCTGGGTCTCACATAGACACAACCTAAACCTCAAAATGGGAGATCTATCCCTCTACGTCAGCAGAGAGACAAATCTGTGGTCATCCCCAGAGAGACCTATAAAAGACAAAGGAGGGACTTCAGAAAACCAGGGATGGTTTACAAAAACAGACACCAACTGACTTTTTTGGGAAAAAGTGATACTAATACAGTGATCAGTGCTAAAAATATGCACTTTCACTGTACTAATGACACTGGGTGGGAAGGGGTTAACATCAGGGGAGATCAAAGGGATACGTGTGCACCTAGCTGGTGTTTTATCATAGTGTGGGAGGTGCTTTTACTAGTGGAAGACATGGATTGGTGTCCCTGCTTTGCAGAGACACAGGATTTATGCCCTCTGTACCGACAGAATGCCAAACTGCCTTGTTTAAATTTTGCAGACAGCCATTCTGCATGTGTACCAACGATCAGTGGGTGGCGGCAGACATTGAGTCCACGGCACCTGCTGATGGGCTTCCACTGTGTAATAACACAGCAGGAGTGAGCCACAGGCAGCGCACACTTGCGCCCGATACCCGGAAGTGCAGGAATACGTATATATATATGTGATCCTGTGCAGTGCGGCCCCCCTGTAGCAGTAGAACTGCTATAGGACGGTTGGCAGCTGGGTAAAACAGTGTTTGTTTTTTAAATTTTTATAAGGTAGCCTTGTTATTGCCACGCTGCCTTAACGAATTTTCCACTGCAGGACTTTTTTTTCTTTCACAATTAAAACCAAATAAATACTGGTTTTATTTGGTGGCGTTACAGGGGTTGTAAAGTCAGAAGGTTTTTTTTTTTATCTTAATGCATTCTATGAATTAAGATAAAAAAATCTTCTGTGTACAGCAGCCCCTCTCAGCCCCTCCTAATGTTTACCTGAGCCCCCTCTCGATCCAGCAATGTCCATGATTGTCTCAGCCGTCAGAAACTCCCCTCCTCATTGGCTAAGACACAGCAGTGGCGCCATTCTCTCCTGCTGCTGTCAATCAAAGTCAGCTAGCCAATCAAGAGAAAAGGGGCGGAGCTGAACTGCAGCTCCATGTCTGAATAGACACAGGGAGCTGTGATTCGGCTCGAGTGCCCCATAGCAAACTGCTTGCTGTGGGGGCACTCAAAGGAAGGGAGGGGCAAGGAGAGCCAAAGGGGGACCTGACATGAGGAGGATCCAGGCTGTTCTGTGCAAAACCAACTGCACAGAGCAGGTAAGTATGACATGTTTGTTATTTTTATTGGAAAAAAAAACTAGACTTTACAATCACTTTAATAAGTTGGGGGTTCAGTTTTTAGTGGATGACCAGTCAGTGATACATGTTGTGGTTATACAGCTCTAATTCTTATTCTTCCATCCAGTCTTCAACCTAATGAATTTGTTATTTTAGTCAGTATAAAGGAAAAGTAATGATGAATAAAAGCATTTGCAGGTGTAACACTGCAATGTTACTGTTATGCAGAGCTGTTTTTTTGCCACATGATGGCAGTGTCCTGCAACTTAGTTATCAAACAACTAATACAGAAATGCTGGGAACTCTGGGTATGCTGTAAGCAGGATTCTTTCATCCAGCTTAGCGGCAGCTGAACTACACTGCCCATGGGGACTGGCAAGGGGGCAGGAGCATTTAAAAAAGGGAAAAGCCCGGGAACACAGGGGCAGGGGTAGATGGGAGAGACTGTGTTGGAGACTGGACTTGAAAGAGGAAGCAGAATAAATCCATGCAGGTTCAGAAAGGCACAAAAACCATCAGAGAAGGCAGGTGGAGGAACCTGCGGGCAGTTGGACCTTCACAGCCATCCCAGAGGAGGACAAAAGGGGCCCCCCTCCACACGGAAGGTCATCGCTTTACCCCTGCTGTGCTGTGGAACTGAGAGGGTTCTTAAACCATATAACGCTACCATTACACTAAAGACTGAAGTTTGCTTCCAGTTGCTAGAGTCTAGAACAGTTTACAGCAGCAGGAAAGAAGGTAACGCCACTCCAGGTGAAAACGATACGCTACTTGATAATCGAGTGCAGATCCAGTCAGTAGTCTGACCAATGTATCCAAAGAAGAGAAGAGTGAGCACACTTCAAGATGCAAGGAGATCTTTATTTCTATAAAATTATCCAACATAGAATAATGAAATTACAATAACTTCATGACACACACAGAAGGGACGGGAGCATGGTTGATGCGCTTCACAAACTTATTCGCTTAACAAGTACTAGTGATGTTAACTCTTAAATAGCCTGAGATCAGCTGTAAGTAATCAAGTACTAGATGAGTTTGCTAAAAACATTTACTAAGTATCAAACCAACATATGATATATAAATATACACAATTAATTACTAAGCATATGCAAAAAATATACATAAATATACATAAAGTAAAGAAAAAGATATATGAACATATATAAAAAATATACAAGTACCTGAAATATATAAGTACCTGAAATAAATAAGCAAATTAGATACTTAAGCGTTAACCCCCCCTACAATGTAAAAGGAGATGTACAGACACCCAACTGGAAACATTGTCCGATTAAGTGGTTTTCATCTTAACAACATGGGAGGAAAAGAAAACAAAAGGACAATATAAAAAGATGGTAAAGATATATCTAAACATAACTAGATGCATGGAACTATTGGATAGAAACAATATATATATATATATACTGTATATGAAAACCTGTCAATTCAATGGATTTATGTGTATGCATATATCAAGTCACACACCAAAATATCCTATTATCCAATAGGAAAAATATCTGGAAAAATGGCATGGCATATAAAGACTGGCATATAGAGGATAGTATGGTAATAAATTAAACTCTGCATCCCATGTCCAGATCATAGTGATGGGCACTATAGGAAATAAAGTAACAAAAAATAAATAAAAAAAGACCTTTATATGTAAAGTATCTCACAAAAGTGAGTACAACCCTGACATTTTCGTAAATATTTTATTATATGTTTTCAGTGTGACAACACTGAAGAAATGACACTTTGCTGCAATGTAAAGTAGTGAGTGTACAGCTTGTATAAATTTGCTGTCCCCTCAAAATACCGCAACACACAGCCGTTAATGTCTAAACCGCTGGCAACAAAAGTGAGTACTCCCCTAAGTGAAAATGTCAAAAATTGGGCCCAATTAGCCATTTTCCCTCCCCGCTGTGATGTGACTGGTTAGTGTTACAAGGTCTCAGGTCTGAATGGGGAGCAGGTGTGTTAAATTTGGTGTTATCGCTCTCACTCTCTCATACTGGTCACTGGAAGTTCAACATGGCAGCTCATAGCAAAGAACTCTCTGAGGATCTTAAAAAAAGAATTGTTACTTTACATAAAGATGGCCTAGGCTATAAGAAGATTCCTAAGAAGCTGAAACTGAGCTGCAGCATGGTGGCCAATACCATACAGCCGTTTAACAGGACAGGTTCCACTTAGAACAGGCTTTGCCATGGTTGACCAAAGGAGTTAAGTGCACGTGCTCAGCATCATATCCAGAGGTTGCCTTTGGGAAATAGATGTATGAGTGCTGCCAGCATTGCTGCAGCGGCTAAGAGGGTGGAGGGTCAGCCTGTCAGTGCTCAGACCATACGTCGCACACAGCATCAAATTGGTCTGCATGGCTGTCGTCCCAGAAGGAAGCCTCTTCTAAAGATGATGCACAAGAAAGCCTGCAAGCCTGCAAACAGTTTGCTGAAGACAAGCAGACTAAGGACATGAATTACTGGAACCACGTCCTATGGTCTGATGAGACCAAGATAAACTCATTTGGTTCAGATGTCAAGCGTCTTCTCACACCCCCTGGGTCCGGCGTCCACATAGGAGCGCTCCAGTTCATCTGCTGGGCCGCATTCCTCTGGCTCCAGCAAAGGGGCTGGAAGGAATCCCGTCCCCGGCGGGACCCACAGGAGGGGGGGCGCCATTCACTCTCCCTCCCTCCACCCCCTCTTCGCTGATCCAGGAGCTGGTGGCTGGCCCTTCTGCTGATGAGCAGGGCGGAAGCCAGCTCAGTGTGGTTAGCATTCTGCAGTGGGCAGTGGTGGGAGCCCTATCCCCTCTAAGGCTGTGAGGCATACCTGGAGGTCTGGAAGTCACCAGGAGCAGATGCCGTATGCTTCCCCTCCACTGCAGCCCTTCAGGGATCTGAAGCGGTCAGCTCTCTCCCCTGTGTCAGGGAGAGAGGCTTGGCGGGGGGGAAGAGAACAGCTTCGGGCAGCAGAAGAGGTCTGGTGCCCTCTGCTGCCTCTCCAGCATCACTGCAGCCATCCAGGTCTTAAGGAAGAGTGACAGTTACACAGGGGAGTGGCTCCACCCCCTTAAAGGGCCAGAGGCCCCCTTCAACGGCTGGGGGTGCATGCGGATCACGCAGCTCCCGCCTGCTTCCTGAAGCGCCTGAGATGGAAGAAGATGTGTCGGGGGGTGCCCTGGAGCTGAGTCGTCAGCAAGCGAGGCACCTGCAGCAGCACCGCAATGGAAGTTGTCCAGCGAATCCGGCAAAGTCTCCCGTGATGATGGTGACAGGCAGCCGGCAGACATGCGCCCTGCTCTGAGGAGCCAGCTGGGACCCGGAAGTGCGATTGGTCGTGGTTCTGCGCGAGGGCAGCCTGATAAGTCTCGCTCTTTACCCACCTCTTTACCGCAGGGTGTGGGGGATTGTGCAGGGGGTCAGGATGGGGCCCCTAGTGGGCTTAATGTAGGTCTTCCGGTTGAGTACCCCGGGGGTGTGGTGGGTTTGGTGGAATTTTTTGCGGGTTTTCAGGATTTGTTGGCCTGTTGTGCTCTGCCTGGAACTTCTGGGCCCACTACGGGGCCGACAGGGGCATGGACTCCTGCCGGGGCAACGCCAAGTGGCTTAGGCTGTGGTGTTTCTACCATACCTCGTTCTATGTTGCTGGCGGCAGTTGGCGCCACGGTACAGAATAGAGAGCAGAGGAGGAAGGACGTAGCTAAAGGTACAGAGTTGGCTTCTTCTTCTGCGACAGGTGTTGAGTCTGCGTCCCAGACAGGGAAGACTATTGGCTCGAAGCAGGACCAAAGAGTCGGGAGATGATGGGGTTCAACTCGCAGATTCAACGAAATGAGAGGTCTGTGTGTGCTTTGAGGGCTGTTTGAGGGTTCATCTTAAGACAGAAGTCAGGGAAAAGATCTGGCGGGGCGACTATGTGGAGATTTTCTCCCTCTTGCCCTTGGAAAGGTTTAACATAGAAAAGGGGAAGGTGGACAAGAGCAAGAAGGAGGAGGAGGAAGAGTGTCGCTGGCTGCTTATCCCTCACACTTTATCCAATTGGCTTCAGGCCTTTGCTATCTTAGCGAGCGTCACTGGTAAAAAAGAGCCGGAGAACTGTTCTCCACTTTTTTGCTATTTGTATGCGATTAGCGAGGCCCATAGGGTCTACAGGGGTTCAGCGTGGCTTCGCTAGGATTAGCAGTTCTGTCTGCGTAAGGCCTTGAGGCCTCAGTTGGGTTGGGATCATAAAGATATTGGGCTTTGGATGAAGATGGCTCAGGCGAGGTCGACCACACATAGAAAAGGCTAATGTTGGCAGTTCAACGAAGGGACGTGCAGTTTTGGCACAGCCTGTCGTTTCCGACATGAGTGCTCCAGCTGCGGGGGCTCCCACGGTTATGCCAGATACTTCAAGAATAGGAAGCTGCAACATAATTTCCTGCTTGTGTGATTGGCTCACCAATTTTCCCAGAAGTCTGCCTAAGATACAAATCAGATTTCTGGCATCCCCTGCAACAAAAATGTTATTTTTGGTGAGATACTCCCAATAGGAATACGTCTAAAGGGATACAGGCCCAGCAGCTTTCCTCATTAGAGCCCTGCAGCTGCCACAGCTTACAGATAATTATGAAACCACTCCCATTTGACCCAGTCAGCACAGAGGCACAGAGGAACAAACAATGATTTCTTCAGAATAACAAAAGATAGGAATCTGCCACAAAGTTTGTTAAAATCCATGCAATGTACATAGATCACCCAAAGGGGAATGTTTTTTTCTCAACAAAAGTGGAGTTACTCTTTAAAGTGAGAGTAAACTCCCATGGACAATTTTTACCTATAGGTAAGCCTATAGTAAGGCTTACCTATAGGTACAGTAAATATCTCCTAAACGTGCACCGTTTAGGAGATATTTACTTGTGAAGCTGCCAGTGACGTCAACGGCACATGCACTCTGAAGAAACGGCATACTGTGTCGTTCCTTTGGAGCTTGTAATCGCCCTGCCATCGCCCCGTAATCGCGGCTCGTCCAATCAAAGGACTGAAGCCCGCCAACTCGGAAGGAAGTCTGGGTGAAGATTGAAGCCCTGTCAGCAGTGACAGCATGCAGCTGGAGGGATTAATTTTAAGGTAAGTTTCGCATAATGTGCTAGCATTGCGATGCGTACTAGCACAGTATAACTTTGCCTTGCAGGTTTAAAAAAGGAAACAAAAGAAAAACGGTTTACTACCACTTTAATGTGACTCTTTACCTTACCAGTGTTTCCTAAAGGGAACTCCATTTGTCATTTTACCACCCTTTGGGCAAATCAGTTTTCTTCAAAGAGACTAAGTCCCTGTTGTGCACCAACATAAGGGCCCCAACTAGTGGGCAGAAGAGTTCTTCATGTGCTTGGGGTATATGCTAGAAATGTATTTGTCTATATTCCTAAGAGTTAAACCCTGACACTTTCCACTGAGAACTCGCAAGTGAGCCAGCTAGCTAGAGTTCTTTCTTCTCTTCCTATTTGTGCACATGGGGAAAAGTTCTAATTTTGGGAGCTTATGTTAAATCTTCAGTCCTGCAGGATGGGTGGGATTGGTTTAAAGTGGTAGTGTACTGTGTTATATTGCCTTTTTCTCAGCCAACAGTTTTCTTTTGCCTCTTTTGCCATTTCTATGACACTAATACAAGTTACACATTTATCTCATCAGTGTGTATGTGTTTACTCTTTGTGTAACAGCCAGGTGATGGTGGTGTTAGCAGTGGCAATTCTCTGCTTAGGGCTCAGTAGTGAACAGGGTACCCAAAATACTCAGTGGCTCCTAAGGGGGTAGAGCTACATAGGTTTTTTTTTTTTTCATTCTTTATGGTCTGTGTCAGAAACGCTCCCTGTGCACACGAAAGTGCTGTCATTAATCTGCCATCTAAGTTTAACCTAGTACAGACTAATTTCATTAATTGGCAACAGGCTGCCTTATTTAAGCACCTCAGCAGCACAGTGTCTTTGCTGTCTGATCTGCAGCTTCTCCTGTGTTCCTGAACCTGAAACCTGTTGTATCCAGTTTGATTCCTGTTTGTCCTCCTGGCTTGTCTCTCACCTCGCTTGTCTGCTGCCCGCCCTGACCTCGGCTTTTTTGTGACCACTCTTTTGCATTATCATTGTCTGTTTATCTGCCATCCAGATCCGGACCTGTTCACCTCCTGGCAGGGCAACCCCGAGGACCGCGACCTGGTGCTAAACACACAGCAAGATCCATCCTCACCATCTGAGGCTCTGGTGAAGACCGGTTGGCACTTAGATTCTGCACCTCGGGTTAGCCTGCGTCTACTGCCTGGGTGACTCGTCTGTGCTCCATCCCTCGGTGAGCTAGAGGCTACCCTCCGCGCGTCAGGCTCGCCTCCAGAGTCCTGACAGTCTGTGTAAGAGGGCATGTGACAGGGGATTGCTTTTTGTCTACATTCTTCATGCTACAATGTGTCCCTCCATTGCATCTCTGAAAGTTGGGAGGTATGAGTTTTCGATCTACTTTATGTGAAGTTTCAGGTGTTACAACTGATAGAAACCGTGTGCTCAAACTCCCATGGCAAAAGCAAGCACTCAGAATTTTCAGAAGCTAAGAATGGACACATGGGGGTTGATTTACTAAAACTGAAGAGTGCAAAATCTGGTGCAGCTGTGCATAGAAATCAGCCATAGAACCAGCATAGAAATCAGCTTTTCTTTTTTTTTTTCAAAGTTTAATTGAACAAGCTGTAGTTAGAAGCTGATTGGCTACCATGCAAGCTGCACCAGATTTATCACTCTCCAGTTTTAGTAGATCAATCCAATGCTGAGCAATTGGGGGGATCCGGGATGGTTGGACATGGTGAGGAGGAAAGGCCTGGTTTGGACTGTAGCATCCTGGAAAACAATGGACCCAGAGAGGTGACCCTACCGCAGGGAAATACTGGCCCTCCATATCAGGCCCTCTCATCAAGGTCAGAGCCCCAGAGACGGGGACATGAACTGGACTCAGGAGAAGACTGAACAGGAAGTGCAGCCTCAGGGCCTTCACAGAGCAGCTGTTGTCATCGTTCAGCCTGTACACTTATAAAGCAGATGTTAATAATTACAGCACATGAAAAGAAGGCCAAGGGATTAGGCAAGTGACGAAGAAGAAATGGGACGGAGAGATTTATAATAGGCCGAGACAAAAGCAGTGAAAGTCCTCGAGCCCCGCAGCCCTGAATTCATCAGCAGAAAGAATCTTCCCAAATGAGTTTCCTCAATAAGCGGCGCGGTGTCACAGAGCTCCAAACAGATAACTTTTATCTTGGCTCCGAGCGAGGAATTCCAGCCAAGGAAGTGCGGCATGTTCACGGAAAAGACATTTCTTGAATTGTTTCACAGTTTGGCTCGCTCTCACAACCTCTAATTACAATTCGCCCAAATAAAATCCAATGGCCAGGAATTCAACTCTCTCCTAATGACAAGCCCCTCCGTGATTGATGCGGCTGGCTCCCGCTTTCCACCATATGTTTTCAAAACACGGCTTAGGAAGAATGGAGACAGAATGAAAGTGGGAATTGTATGAAGTCACCCCGATGGGGGGGGGGGGAACATGTGAGAATAGAGAGCGATGAATAAAGAATGGAGCACCAATAGGTGTGCGGGGATCACCAGTTTGTGAACAAAGGAGGAGGATGAGACAACGAGATATGAGGCCATTAAATCAAACCGCTGAATGAGGAACAAGGATAGCTAATAGGGACTGCTATCACAGACGGCTCCTCCAATGCACTGATATCAACTGTCACATGACCCATAGGGGGAGATTTACTAAAACTGGAGCACTCAGAATCTGGTACAGCTGTGCATGGTAGCCAATCAGCTTCTAACTTCAACTTGGTTAATTAAACTTTGGCAATAAAACCTGGAAGATGATTCCTTTCTGTGCAGGGTTGCACCAGATTATTTACACCCTTCAGTTTTTATTAACCACTTGCCAACCGCCCTCTGCAGATATACTGCAGCAGGCTGGCTCAACTGCGCTAACCACCTTACCTGCCCCCATTAGGAAGCGAGGAAGCCGATCTACGGGGTTGGTGGCCGCGATTTCCGCCGGGCACTCGCAATCGATCCCCATGGAAAGAGAATGACGGTCTGCTGTTGTAAACACGACAGACCGTTGTTCTCTGTGGAATGAACACAGAGCTCTTGTGATCCTCCCATTTAGAGTCACAGGTCTCTGTGTTGATTCCACAAGTCCCTCCCCCCATACAGTTAGAAAACACCCCCTAGGCCAGTGATGGCGAACCTTGGCACCCCAGATGTTTTGGAACTACATTTCCCATGATGCTCATGCACTCTGCAGTGTAGTTGAGCATCATGGGAAATGTAGTTCAAAAACATCTGGGGTGCCAAGGTTCGCCATCGCTGCCCTAGGCTCACACTTAACCCTTTGATCGCCCCTGGGTTAGCCCCTTCCCTGCCAGTGTCATTATTACAGTAACAGTGCATAATTTTAGCACTGATTACTGTAGTAATGTCACTGGTACCCCAAAAGTGTCCAAAATGTCAGTTAGGGGTCCGATCTGTCCGCCGCAATGTTGCAGTCCCGCTAAAAATCGCAGATCGCCGCCATTACTAGTAAAAAAACAATAAATAAAAAAAATGACATAAATCTTTCCCCTAGTTTGTAAATGTGATAACTTTTGCGCAAACCAATCAAAATACGCTTATTGGGATTTATTGTACCAAAAATATGTAGCAGAAAACAAATTGGCCTAAAAGGATGAAAAATTTTGATTATTACATTTTTATTTATTTTTTTGGGAATGTTATATAGCAGAATGTGAAAAATAATGGTTTTTTTTTTCAGAATTGTCGCTCTTTTTTTGTTTATAGCGCAAAAATAAAAACAGGTGATCAAATACCACCAAAAGAAAGCTCTATTTGTGGGGAAAAAAAGGACATCAATTTTATTAGGGGACAGCGTCACACGACAATTGTCCGTTAAAGTACCGCAATGCCGTATCGCAAAAAAAATGGCCTGGTCATTAAGGGGGCAAAACCTTCAGGTCCTTAAGTGGTTAAATAACCCCCATACTGCTATCACAGACAGCCATTCCCACACACGTATAAAACATGACCTATGCCGACATCACAGACAGTCTTTCCCACACAGAAATTAACTTTAAAGTGGAACTCTGGTCAAAAAATGAAGTCCTGCTAGATCCCTTCAGGCTGGTCCCATTTGCAGGTATAGTGATGTAAAACATTAAAAATAAGTGTTTATACTGTGAAATCCAGTAATACGCTGTCTCACCCTGCTCTGCACATGCTCAGTTGCTCTCCATTTTTAGGCATATTTAGGGAATGATGAATTTGTAGACCCTGATCTGCTGAGATCCTTAAAGCAGATTTAAACCCTCCTATACTTTACAGCAAAGGAAGCTGCTTCTGTTTGATCTGCAACTGCCAAGGTGCTGCACATGTGATCAGTTATGACACCATATTTTGACAGTTTGGTTGACGACACAAGCAAATGTGATAGCTAGCAATCCCGGTATTCCAGGAATGAAACTGTTTTTTTTTTAAACGGTTAAACCGATGGGTTTAGTTCTGCTTTATGATTTACTGCTGCTCAGGGGCTCCGGGCTTCAGCAAGAAGAAATAGGAGCAATGCTGGAGGCAATTTAAAGCACACACTAATTTTGGTAATAGAAATATTATTGTAGAATGTATGTTCCTTTCTAAAGAACATTACTTTTTATCAAGTTGTTATGAGTAAAGTTCCACTTTAACATGACCTACAGTGAGATTACAGACAGCCCTTCCCACACACTGATATCAACTGTCAGATAACCAGCACTGCGATTACTGACAGACCCTGCCACACACTGATAACAACTGTCACATGACTCACACTGACTTTAAAGACAGCCCCTCCCACATACAAGGTCACATGGCCTGCACTGACACTATAGACATCCTCTACCATACAATGATATGAAGGGTCACATGACCTGCACTGATGCTATGAAAACCCCTCCCACACTCTGTGACTACACAGACAGCCCCTTCCATACAGTATCAACTGTCACACTACCTGCACTGCTATCACAGACAGCCCCTTCCATACACTGTCAACTGTCACACTACCTGCACTGCTATCACAGACAGACCCTTCCATACACTGTCAACTGTCACACTACCTGCACTGCTATCACAGACAGTCCCTTTTATACACTGTCAACTGTCACACTACCTGCACTGCTATCACAGACAGACCCTTCCATACACTGTCAACTGTCACACTACCTGCACTGCTATCACAGACAGTCCCTTCCATACACTATCAACTGTCACATTACCTGCACTGCTATCACAGATAGTCCCTTCCATACACTATCAACTGTCACATTACCTGCACTGCTATCACAGACAGTCCCTTTTATACACTGTCAACTGTCACACTACCTGCACTGCTATCACAGACAGTCCCTTCCATACACTATCAACTGTCACATTACCTGCACTGCTCTCACAGACAGTCCCTTCCATACACTATAAACTGTCACATTACCTGCACTGCTATCACAGACAGTCCCTTCCATACACTATCAGCTGTCACATTACCTGCACTGCTATCACAGACAGTCCCTTCCATACACTATCAGCTGTCACACTACCTGCACTGCTATCACAGACAGACCTTTCCATACACTATCAGCTGTCACATTACCTGCACTGCTATTACAGACAGTCCCTTCCATACACTATCAGCTGTCACACTACCTGCACTGCTATCACAGACAGACCTTTCCATACACTATCAGCTGTCACATTACCTGCACTGCTATTACAGACAGTCCCTTCCATACACTATCAGCTGTCACATTACCTGCACTGCTATTACAGACAGACCTTTCCATACACTATCAGCTGTCACACTACCTGCACTGCTATCACAGACAGCCCCTTTCATACACTGTCAACTGTCACATTACCTGCACTGCTATCACAGACAGACCTTTCCATACACTGTCAACTGTCACACTACCTGCACTGCTATCACAGACAGCCCCTTTCATACACTGTCAACTGTCACATTACCTGCACTGCTATCACAGACAGACCCTTCCAAACACTGTCAACTGTCACATTACCTGCACTGCTATCACAGACAGACCCTTCCATACACTATCAGCTGTCACATTACCTGCACTGCTATCACAGACAGTCCCTTCCATACACTATCAGCTGTCACATTACCTGCACTGCTATCACAGACAGTCCCTTCCATACACTATCAGCTGTCACACTACCTGCACTGCTATCACAGACAGACCTTTCCATACACTATCAGCTGTCACATTACCTGCACTGCTATTACAGACAGTCCCTTCCATACACTATCAGCTGTCACACTACCTGCACTGCTATCACAGACAGACCTTTCCATACACTATCAGCTGTCACATTACCTGCACTGCTATTACAGACAGTCCCTTCCATACACTATCAGCTGTCACATTACCTGCACTGCTATTACAGACAGACCTTTCCATACACTATCAGCTGTCACACTACCTGCACTGCTATCACAGACAGCCCCTTCCATACACTGTCAACTGTCACATTACCTGCACTGCTATCACAGACAGACCTTTCCATACACTGTCAACTGTCACACTACCTGCACTGCTATCACAGACAGCCCCTTTCATACACTGTCAACTGTCACATTACCTGCACTGCTATCACAGACAGACCCTTCCAAACACTTATATTAACTGGTATATGACCCACAACAATGTCAGAAAAGGCCCCTCCCACACACTGACATTACATAGACTGACACTACGGACAGCCCTTCCCAAACATTATCATGAAGTGTCACATGACCTACACTGTCACTACACATAGCCCCTCCCACACAATAATATCAAGGATCACATGACCTACACTGTCACTACACATAGCCCCTCCCACACACTAATATCAAGGATCACATGACCTACACTGACAGTATAGACAGCCTCTCCCTCACACTAATAATGGAGTTTGAACGACACTTCTACTTCCTCTGATATCAGGAGCATTCGGTATATGGTGTGATCACCCCACAGATCCCTTTCAGTCTAAATCCTCTAACAGTCCCATTTGGCATTCAGAGTGATTCATCTATATATATTGTTATTTCTGGGATACCATGTAACCTCCATATTGTTCTCCACCTCCGCTTGGATGTGAGCGCCTTTACCCCCAGATGTTCTGGGCTATAAGGGGGCTGACAGCCATGAATAACACAAGCAGCTTTTATATGAAAAGGCCAATATGGTTTGAATTGATTGAGAACATCCCGGTCAGTCTGACATATTTTCTCTCTTCATAGAAATTCTTTGCGAGGAATGGCAGAAAAGGTTCGCTGGAAGGTAACGCATATGTTTGCCATCCTTGGACACATATAGGAACCAGATGGCGGAATAGCTAGGAAAATATACCGCCTATAACACCCTGACTTATATTAAATGCGCTTCAATAAAAGGCCGGGACACCTCTTTCCAGCACCGTCCACGCCATTATTACGCCCGGACTGAAACGTTTTCTACTTGTGTGTATAGAAAATAAATTGTAGAGGCTTTGCCAGGCTGCTTCTCATTACTGTCTACAATAGAAGCAGCTCTGCTAAATTAAAAGAGCCGTAATGAGTGATTTCTGCAACCTGCACCAGGCTGCTCATCTGGCTTTCATTTAGCCCCCTTTAAAGAAGAATTATTAGATTCAAATGGTCATATTTATATTAGCTGGATATTGGATGGGTTGTCATGGTGTGAACCTGCCGGGAGAATTGCCCTTTAACAGTCCGCTCCACATTCCAGAACTACATGATATTTAGTGATGGATGTCATAGTGCAGAAAATATACATATAATCCCTGCAACAAATTCTCCTGTCTCTTAGAGACCTAAATGTTGAGATTTCCCCACAGCAATTTGAGGCTCTGCCCCACCCATAACAGTGAGATTCTCCTGCAGTAGTTTGTGTCTCTGCCCCTCCCACAATGGTGAGATTTCCCTGCAGTAGTTTTGGGTCTCTGCCCCTCCCACAATGGTGAGATTTCCCTGCAGTAATTTGTGTCTCTGCCCCTCCCACAATGGTGAGATTTCCCTGCAGTAGTTTGTGTCTCTGCCCCTCCCACAATGGTGAGATTTCCCTGCAGTAGTTTGTGTCTCTGCCCCTCCCACAATGGTGAGATTTCCTGCAGTAGTTTGTGTCTCTGCCCCTCCCACAATGGTGAGATTTCCCTGCAGTAGTTTGTTTCTCTGCCCCTCCCACAATGGTGAGATTTCCTGCAGTAGTTTGTGTCTCTGCCCCTCCCACAACGGTGAGATTTCTCTGCAGTAGTTTGTCTCTGCCCCTCCCACAATGGTGAGATTTCCCTGCAGTAGTTTGTGTCTCTGCCCCTCCCACAATGGTGAGATTTCCTGCAGTAGTTTGTGTCTCTGCCCCTCCCACAATGGTGAGATTTCCCTGCAGTAGTTTGTGTCTCTGCCCCTCTTACAATGGTGAGATTTCCCTGCAGTAGTTTGTGTCTCTGCCCCTCTTACAATGGTGAGATTTCCCTGCAGTAGTTTGTGTCTCTGCCCCTCTTACAATGGTGAGATTTCCCTGCAGTAGTTTGTGTCTCTGCCCCTCTTACAATGGTGAGATTTCCCTGCAGTAGTTTGTGTCTCTGCCCCTCTTACAATGGTGAGATTTCCCTGCAGTAGTTTGTGTCTCTGCCCCTCCCACAGCAGTGAAGGCAGAATCACTGCAGTACAGAATTGTGGCAGAACAGAACATTGCACAGCACAGTTCTTACCCAACATCCTCCCCCAGTTTCTCGGCCTTGGTCTCCCCCCACAGGTATAGCTGACTTTCTGCCTCCTTTTAATTTTCTTGTTTTTTCATTAATGTTATTTAATATTAGGGACGGGATATCATATCCCGAGCAGGGAAATTGTTTGGTCTACAGTCTGGGGTGAAAAGGTTTCCTGTGCGGAGAGGTAATCTGCTTCATACTGCCAGGTGATAGGAATTCATCTTATCCCTCCTAGCAGAACCTGGGAGATCTGGGGGAAGGATGAGATGACTGTGTACACCTTGTTTCTGAATGCTTTTACATTCTAATAAATAAATAAAAAATAAAACTGATTCACTTAAATGTTATCACGCCTATGACATCATACGTGAAATATTCAACATATGCAACTAACCAGCACTAGGATTGTTGATTCTGAATATGCATGCAATAAATGCACACACGCCTAAAGATTGCATGAAAGATTAGCATTTGTTTCTCCATCCTAAATATCACAACCCTTTGAAAGTGTTGCTTCCGGTTAGGGGATCTTCAGACAAGACCTTTAAGATGAGATAGTCCAAGTTGATGAAAGAAAAGGTGTATTTATTCACTGCAATGGGAGGATACAGTCTTATGCCTCGTACACACGCAACAATTATCGGCCGACAGATCGGCCGCCTTTTGTCCAGTGTTGTTGTGTTGGTTGAACTAGACTGCGCACAAATTTTTTCGGCCAACAAAAACCAACTTCAGAAGTGATGTCATGTGCTGGTTTAATTTCCATGTGTTTTTTCTTCTCTGAGCATGCCCAGTCTTGCTCATCAGATTTTTGTCTGCCGAAATCTGTACTGACTGACGGAAAATCGGCCGTTATGTTGACGGCCAACAAAAATTTTATAGCCTGCACACCAGATTTTTTTTCGGCCGAAAATTCGGAGTCGGTTGTCAAAAGCATCATACTAACAAGCCAAAAATCGGCCGATCGGATGTTGGCCGAAAATTCACGGCCAACTATTGATGCGTGTGTACGAGGCATTAGGGTCCTTTCACACCGGCTTTCTGCCCGGCGGACTCCAGTTTGCTCAGTGGGGATCGATCCACAGATCCCCACTGAGTAGGCGGATGACAGCTCCGTCTCCGCTTACTTTGCAGAGACAGAGCTGTTATGGGAGATTGGATGAAAACGGACCTCCTGTCCATTTTCATCCGATCATATCCGATCTGATCCTCCAGATGGATGGAAAATAGGGTTTCCATCCGCCTGGATTTCACAGACAGGATCGGATCAGATGGCAGTGGGTGTCAGGGGAGATGTCACCGCTGACATCCGCCGCTCCATAGAGGTGCATGGAGCATTTGATCAGGTCCACCTGAAAAACTGACAGGCGGACCTGATCGGAAAGCCTGTGTGAAAGGGGTCTTACAGATGCTCAGTTTGAAGTGAACTGGGCAAAAGCAGAATTATATTGTCTAGCTAACAAGCATTAGGTTCACTAATTTTACAGTAATAAATATGCATAAGACATAGGTGTGTTCTAGGTTTTAATCTAGGTGTGATCGTATAGTCAATCCAGTCTTTGTCCATATCTTCTGAATAGCAAGCTAATAGTTAAATGGAGGTTAACATCATGTGACTGACACAAAAAGGGAACTAGCAGCAGTCCGCCATGACAGTTGTTGGTTCAAACTGGTTCTGACCACAAATGTCTATTCTTTGATCAAACAAGAAGGTAGGTGGTTGGTGTTCATCAGGCGGTGAGCGTCATCACAGGCTCAAACTTTGTTTCCTACAGTTAAGAGAAAAGTGTATATTAGCTCTTAAAATAAAATAACAGTGAAAAAGCAGAGGTAATAGTATACATTATCTCACAAAAGTTAGTAAACTCCTCACATTTTTTTTAAATATTTTATTCTATCTTTTCATGTGACAACTTAAGAAATGACACTTTGCTACGATGTAAAGTAGTGAGTGGGAAACAACAACAAAAAGAAATGGGCGCCCCTTTCTTTTTGTTATTGTTTCCCAGTTGGTTTCGGATACCCTTGATCCTGAGGGGGCAGCAAGACCACAAGTCTTACCCATTCAAGTCCGAAGTATCCCTCTTCCCTCCATCACATTTCACTCGAGCGCAGGAGAATTGTTCTACAATGTAAAGTGGTGAGTGTACAGCTTGTATAACAGTGTAAATTTGCTGTCCCCTCAAAATAACTCAACACACAGTCATTAATGTCTAAACCGCTAGCAACAAAAGTGAGTACACCCCTAAATAATAATGTTCAAATTGGGCCCAATTAGCGATTTTCCCTCCCCGGTGTCATGTGACTCGTTAGTGTTACAAGGTCTCAGGTGTGAATGGGGAGCAGGTGTGTTAAATTTGGTGTTATCCCTCTCACTTTCTCATACTGGTCACTGGAAGTTCAACACGGCACCTCATGGCAAAGAACTCTCTGAAGAGCTGAAAAAAAAGAATTGTTGCTCTACATGAAGATGGCCTAGGCTATAAGAAGATTGGCAAGACCCTGAAACTGAGCTGCCGCACGGTGGCCAAGACCATACAGCAGTGTAACAGGACAGGTTCCACTCAGAACAGGCCTCGCCATGGTCGACCAAAGAAGATGAGTGCACGAGCTCAGCGTCATATCCAGGGGCTGTCTTTGGGAAATAGACGTATAATTGCTGCCAGCATTGCTGCAGAGGTTGAAGGGGTGGAGGGTCAGTCTGTCAGTGCTTAGACCATACGCCGCACAACGCATCAAATTGGTCTGCATGGCTGTCATCCCAGAAGGAAGCCTCTTCTAAAGATGATGCACAAGAAAGCCCGCAAACAGTTTGTTGTAGACAAGCAGACTAAGGACATGGATTGCTGGAACCATGTTCTGTGGTCTGATGAGACCAAGAAAAACGTATTTGGTTGAGATGTTGTCAAGCGTGTGTGGCGGCAACCAGATGAGGAGTACAAAGACAAGTGTGTGTTGCCTACAGTCAAGCATGGTGGTGGGAGTGTCATGGTCTGGGGCTGCATAAAGTGCTGCCGGCACTGGGGAGCTACAGTTTTTGAGGGACCATGAATGTCAACATGTACTGTGACATACTGAAGCAGAGAATGATCCCCTCCCTTCGGAGACTGGGCCCCAGGGCAGTATTACGACCCCACAAACACCTCCAAGACGAGAGACCACTGCCCTGCTAAAGAAGCTGAGGGTAAAGATGATGGACTGACCAAGCATGTCTCCAGACCGAAACCATATTGAGCATCTGTGGGGCATCCTCAAACGGAAGGTGGAGGAGCGCAAGGTCTCTAACATCCACCAGCTCTGTGATGTCGTCATAGAGGAGTGGAAGAGGACTGCAGTGGCAACCTGTGAAGCTCTGGTGAACTCCATGCCCAAGAGGGTTAAGGCAGTGCTGGAAAATAATAGTGGCCACACAAAATATTGACACTTTGAGCCCAATTTGGACATTTTAACTTAGGGGTGTACTCACTTTTGTTGCCAGCGGTTTAGACATTAATGGTTGTGTGTTGAGTTATTTTGAGGCGACAGCAAATATTCACTGTTATACAAGCTGTACACTCACTACTTTACATTGTGTAAAATGTAATTTCTTCAGTGTTGTCACATGAAAAGATATAATAAAATATTTACAAAAATGTGAGGGGTGTACTCACTTTTGTGAGATACTGTACATATATATATATACTGTATAGATATATATATACATATATATGTATATATATGCGTATATAGAGAACACATTTATCAGACCCCCATATACTTATTCAAAAGTATCTTGTTAATCACAAGCGATCTGGTGAGGATCCAACTCTTTTAATGCTTTCATATGGCCATTTTTTGATATTTGATCAAATCACTTCTTAGGGTTCAAAATTCATACACATGGTGACACAGCCTTTTCTTGCCAAACTGTCACCTATACACAGACAGAAGATACTCTGAGGTTTCTGAGATAAACACTTGTATTTCCTGTATAATGCAGATTTGTATTCAGGGGATACATGGAAAGTTTGATTTATTGGTATGTGACGGGGCAATGGAAATATTCCAGAATGAACCGCAATTACTGACTCTCTGCCTTACAGAGAAAAGAAAATAAATCAGCTCTCATATGCCCGTCTCCTAGGATTTTCCATTTACATTAGTGATTATCACTTTCAGGGGTAATTGCTGGATTTACTGTATTGTGATCTCCAACCACAGACAGATGATGTAACTGCGGTCTTCTTCGATCCTTTGAATGCCATTAATGCAGTTTCTGCACATTTGCACACAGGTTGCACCAGGTGTGTGCACTGAGAATGGGGTTGATTTACTAAAGTATATGCTCATACTTTCCTGCAGGGTGGTTGTAGTGCAGCCCCATTCCTCTGGGGGTATACTTCCAGCCGCAGCAACATCATGTGTCCACCCCCAGCTTCTGCCTCTTCTGCTATGGGGTGAACAGTTGGGGTGGTAAAAACTCAGCTAAAGCATGTTGTATTACCACCCCTCAACCTCACATGTGAACAAGCCCTTAATTCACATCTGTGCAGCTGTCTACTGCGTATAGGGCAGCAATTTAATTTCAGTGGGCTGCCCCACAAAAACACAGGGGAAAAAAATAAAAAACGAAAAACTACTGACACCAATGGCAGAACAACCACACAAAAATCGCACTTGTGATTTTTTAAAAATTAAGCAGCGAAAAAACGTATTTTACAGTACCGCTGTGTGGTCACGTGACCTCCCAGCACTCTCCTTCCCCGATATAAGGAATACAGTGGGAGAGTCTACGATTCCCCCCTGATGGCAGCCGGGAGGAGAGGTCATGTGAGCACACAGCTGCGCTCTGAAATAAGGTATTTTGCTGAATAATTTTTAAAAAACAGACACTGCACAGTATATCTTGTTGTAACAGAGGAGATTCCAGGATTTGTAATTAGTAATTTTACAGTCGCAGCGGAATAGCGGCAGGAGAGGAGCGGCGGAGAGGGGGTGGCTTGTACACACAGACTCCTGAGCTGACAGGCAGGGAGGGAGGGGGAGAGGGGCAAAGGGAGAGACTGCAGGATGACAGAGGCACATAAACTGACCACAGTGTCATGGATCAGCAGCCATGATTACCGTGGTCAGTAGAGCTGGGCGGAACACCCCCCAGTTCGGTTCGCGCCCAAAGTCTCGAACATCACAAAAGTTCGGACCTGAATCGCGAACCCTATTAAAGTCTATAGGACCCGAATGTGAAAAATCAAAATTGCCCATTATGAAGGCTTATATGCAAGTTATTGGCCAAAAAAGGGTATGGGGACCCGGGTACTGCCCTGGGGGACATGTATTAATGCAAAAAATATTTTTTAAAAAGTTTGTTTTGAAAGGAGCAGTGATTTTAATTATACTTATAGTGAAACAATAAAAATGAAAAATTCCTTTAAATTTAGTGGGGGGGGGGGGGGGGTTTCCCTTTCTCTGCCTGTAAAGTAGTGCATCTCTAACAAACATGTATATAACCTGCTGCAGCAAAACTGACATTTTTAATGACTTTAACAAGGGGGCCCCCAGATCCTGCCCCCCCCCCCATGTGAATGAGTATGGGGTACATAATACCCCTACCCATTCACCAAAAAAGAAATTGTTTGACAATTCCTTTATTAAAAATAAAAAGAACAATGTCACAGATGTGGATCCATCATCAATCATGATGCCCGCCATCACCGCTGGACCCAAAAAAAGAAAAACGTTGTTTTACAGTTCTTATATAGCTAAGGGGTGGGGCCATCTGGTGACATTGCAGACAACATTTTTTTGTTTTCTGTAATTTTGAAAGTGTCAATGGTGGAAATAAAATCTAACTTTTGTTGACATATTATAAGAATGTCTAATCTGTAATTTGATGCCTTTTGAAGATTTTTCCCTCTTTCCTTGGCTTCTTTATGCACATTAACACAAATTTTTACCTGGGGTGCCCAAACTTTCGATCACCACTGTAAGCTAAAAAATGTCACTCATTGAAGTTCAAAAAGGACACTCTAGATGCAAAAAGCCCCCCAATTTCACCAAAGTAGCATAGAATAAATAAAGACAAATAATAAATAAATGAATAAAGTAAAAAAAAAGGGGAGAAAGATATTAGTGTGAACCGGCGGAAGATGAATATACAGGCCGATATAGTGAGATGGAACAGACTAAAAGAGAGGTTTACTAATTAATCTAATTATCCATTCATAATAATGGGAAGTACCCCATTCATAATTCAGGCCCGCTTGCCTTCTGGTATTTAACCTAAATATCCACAGCACCTCTCTCTTACAAAGTAGCCTGAACCTGTCACCACCCCTAGTAGATGTCTGAATTTTCTCAATGCCTTGTATTACCAAACTGGATGCATCTTTATTATGATATTCACACCAATGCCTAGCTACCTTGGTATTATGATTTTTTCTCTATGTCATACAGGTGGCCGTGCAATCTGTCCTTTAATCTACGCGTGGTTCTACCCACATATTGAATATGGCACAATCCACATGTAATGATCAAAAATCGAGTGTTGCAATTAATGAAAGAGGAAATTTTACACTCTTTACCAGTTGTGGCTGATTGGATAGAACCTTCCTTTCTAATATGTATACAATATGAGCTTCCTCTCAAACTGCATCTAAAGGTACCCTTAAACTGCTACCAATAATTATGAGGCTCATTACTAATGAATAAACTCAGAGAGAGAACCCCACCAAGGGTAGGGGCTGTACAAGATACTGTCCTAATGCCTTTAAACAAAATCTGGGCATAGACCGGATCATTATACAACACAGGGAGCAATCTAAGAACGGTGCCTTTAATTTTATTAAACTCTTCACTAAAGGGAGTGGAAAAGACAGGAACATGAACTTATCTGCCCTTTGACCTGTTTTGTTTACACCTCTCAGCTTTACCAATTTTATCCCTTAATAAATTCTCTTGTGGGGTGTTAACTGAATCTTAATAGCTCTATTTAAAGTGGACTCGGGATTGCCTCCTTCCCTATATCGTAGGATCATATCCTTCCCTTCCTTATTAAAATCAATGCCCTTGCTACATATATGCCTATGCCTCAGGAATTGGGCCACAGGTATACCTCGTATAGTATGGCTAGGATGACTAGAGTCTGCACTCAAAAGGGTGTTACCCGCCGATGGTTTTCTGAACAAACTGGAAGTTACTTTGTTGCCCTCACCTGTTAACGTCACATCTATGAAATCAATAGATACACTGTCAGAGTGTCCCGTAAACCGTAAATTGAAATCATTGTCATTCATATAGGAAAGCCAATCGTCCAAGTTAAGCGTGTCTCCGGAGACCACCAACAATAAATCATCAATGTAGCGACAGTAAAACAAAGTGCAAACTAAGCCGCCGGACTCGGACGCCTCTTCCCAACCTGGTTTTGCGGACATTATGTCTGGGATTGCCACTTGCCAGGCTACACTCATGGCGAAGATTGAGGTGGTGCAGCTCAATGTGGGTCTACTCGGGCAGTACATTGACAAGCTCCGGTTCCAGTTGTTGAAGATGGAGCAGCGTGTGGGCCAGGCTGAGGATGCAGTCTCTAAATATACCTCTACCATCCCAACTCCCTGCAAACCAAGCTCCGGGCTCTGGAATACAAGGCAGATGATGCTGGGAACCACAACAGAAGGAACAACCTTCGCATTGTGGGGCTAGCAGAAGGAGTGGATGGCACTAACCTTACAGTATTTGTGGAAGATATTCGCACCCTGCTGCCTGACGCCCGGTTCTCAACATATTGCATTGTTTAGAGAGCGCACCGCATCCCACCCAAGCCTGGTCCTGCAGGGTCCCCCCCCCCCCCCCCATACCTTCATCCTGTGACTGCTCAATTTTCAGGATCGAAATGAAGTGCTCCATGCTGCCAGAGTTCAGGGAGAATTGCGATATCAAAATCTAAAAGTGCTTATTTTCCTTGATTATTTGGTGGAAACACAGAAACTCAGGAAATCATGTGATCAAATGAAACAACATTCGTTACAACATCCTGTTTCCTGCTCGTCTCCGGGTCCAGGATGGGGAGACGGTCCTCTTCTTCACTTCCCCTCGTGAGGCCTCCTCTTGGATCGAAACTCCGCCACCCCACTGATGAACAGAAAGAAAAGAAGTTACTTTGCCTCTATACTGCTGCTCGGCCTTGAATGCCTTTCTTTATTGTGATGTGGAGACCCCCTCTTTGCTATACCTTTTTCCTGTTAGGGTGTTGTATCAGTTGTGGATATTTTTTAACTGATTCATGACAAATGTTCCCATACATGTGTAATAATATCTCTCACCCATAGGTGGTCTAGTGAGCTTTGATGTTGTGTGTAAAGATGGCTGCCGCATATCCAATTGACCATGTGGTTTTGGGGGAAGTGCAAATATGTCTTGCTGAAATCACTTACAAAACGACCTGTGAGTGGTCAAAAGGAATGATCACATCCGTATACAGGACTATAAATAGAGTCACTAGGATGGGGGAGGAAGATTTGTTTTTTGGAGCTGTGGAAGGAAAGCATGCAGCAAAAAAAAACTCCTCACTGTCCTGTTCCTGATATAGAGTGCAAACTGTTGCCATAGTTAAGTGTTATTTGAACTTTCATTGGGATATTGGGAATAGCAGTATGTGTTTGAGTCTTGTTAATGTTTATGGTAACTTTTATGTGTAAGAAGCTTTATGTATTTTGATGTCCAGTAAAGTTTTGTTTCATGCTTTTTATCAAAACTGCTCTTGGTGTGTCTGTTCATTTTAAATATTCACTAGATATTTCAGTGGCTGTCCAGTATACCTTCATTATAAATTTTGTTGTTCCCACCTTTGATACAGATGTGCCCCCCCCCCCCCCTCACCAGCATCAATTTGTGCCTGTAAGTCTACCAGTCTTTTTTCACTCAAGTTTGTGCCCCTGCTATGGCAGGTGAATGTCTATGACTATTGAACTTTCACTGCCTTGGAAATTACATTACTACTTCTGGTGGCCAAGTGGCTCCAAATGTTATTTGCTTATGGTCCACCTATGATTTTGCCCAGGAGTACTTATAATATCTGCATATACCTTGTGTTGCTAAGTAAGTTGCCAGCTCCTCTACTGTTCTCAAGTTGCTTATTTAAGTGAGCCGATCCACCTGGCTCACACCCCGATGCTTTTACTTTAACTGACTGGTTGTCCGGTTGTTCAGGGACTCATGTACTCCATGTTTAGGATGAGGATGCGGGGTGGGGGGAGGGTTACTCTGCTCCCAGGGTTTTGGGGAGGTTTGGGGGCTGTTCTATAAAATGTTTTAATTTCCTTGTTTTTGGTTTGTTTGGTGCTTTATATTTCTTTCACACATTATAGTGTAGCCGTTTTTCCAGACCTTGTGCCTGATGTGGGTCTGCCATTGTTACCGGAGACACCTCCAACCCTTTTGAGTTGTGAACCCAGGTGTGAGAACTGAGACAATGACCATTCTGGCATCTTTGGTTTGTTTTATTGTATTTAGGGGGTGGGAGAAGGGAATGAGTGGGATACTCCTCTGGCTCAACTAGGTACACTTTGGGACACTTGAAGAAAAATGCCTGTTGGTGCTGTCTTGACGCCAGCTGAATGCCGACCAGTGCTTCCTGATGCCTATAGATACTGTAGTACTGAAACTGTGCTGGAACCTCGACTTTAACTCAGAAGATTCAGGACTGTAGAACACGACTCCTGACACTGCTTTAGCTCAAAAGTCACTGAACAGCTCCCTCTAGCCCTGCACTGGCTGAGATAGCTCTGTGTAGATACTTGTGCTGCTGCAACTCTTAACCTTGTACACTTCCCACTGTACACTGACTCTTCAGGGCCCAAACTACAGGTGCCCCCTTTCACACTTCAGGGTCCTCTACCTAGGTACCCTCTCTAATACTTCAGGGTCCTCAGACTAGGCACCCCCTTTAACTGCTAGCTGACTCCTGGATCCCTAGAACCTTCTCTGGAGTGGTCCCCTCTGACACTAAGCAGACCTCCAAGGGCAGTCCACAGTACTCACGACCTTTGTAGACTTTCCTGGAACTGGACCCCTCTCTCTCTCTCTCCGCTGGTTCTCGGCACACCAGATCCCCTCTGCTGCTCAGCTTCACACTCTCTGGATTCCCAGGCCGCAACCCGGGACACCCGCTTCCTCTGACAGAAGGAGAGACAGCCGTACTCTCCCTCCTGGGACTCTGCTTCCCGCCAAAGATGCTGCGTCATCTGGTCCCTTCAAACTTATACCCACTGCCAGAATCTGCCTTCTGGGGTAGATACAAGCCTGACTGAGCCACTGATTGGGTTTCCTCCACCGCCCTATGAGAATCCTCTCACAGAGCCAGTGGGGAGACTCCCCTCACAGTAACCTCACCTGGGAGACATGACAGTCCAGGTGAAATCATGGCCCTGCTGTTAAGCAGCGAAGGCCCACTATACTTTACCTAGCACCTACCTGTAGTGTGCTACATTAATTATTTTCAACTGAAGTATCTAGTACAGATCATGTCAGAATCTGTAATTTGTATTGGTTATCACCATCTGGATCCTTTCTCTTGAAGCCAGTGGTCTATGCTGTTTCATTCTTAGTATTTTTTATATTTACCTAAACTCTTATGTCCCAACTTAACGTGATTTCATGCAATGTCTGGGGTCTTAACTCGGTGGTCAAACGGTCTCTAGTATTTAAATTTCTCCAGAAATACAATCCACATATTTGTATATTGCAGGAGGCTCCAAAATCATAAGTCTCTGGTGACCCTGGGTTGACAAGCATTTGCATGCGATCTATTTTAACTATGCCAGGGGAGTAAGTATTTTATCATGAAGGTCCCTACCATTTAGGGTACTGGAGGTGCGTACATATCTGGATGGGAGATACGTTATATTGTACGCTTGTATTCATGAAACGATGTGGCTCTCGTGGGACTTTATTTGCCACCCCTGGCATTGGTTCCTGTTTTCAATGACATCATGCAATTAGTACTAATCTATGACACTGTAGCCATTTTTGTGATAGGTGACTTTAAATTTGTTCCTTGCCCAGACCTAGATAGACTGCAGGGGGTGTCTTGGGGTGTGGCTGCCCTAACACAGTGGGTCTCTACCTTTGCTCTGGTGGATGTCTGGAGACACCTGCACCCAGACACCAAAGAATTTACATGTCACTTCCTTTAAGACCCTGTCGAGGTTAGACTTTGCCTCATCCACTGCTCTCCGTTGGGTCACAGAGGTACGTAAACTCCCACGGGGAGTATTTAACCATGTCCCACTCTGTTTAACCATTTCCTTTTCCAATCCACCAGGTTCTAAGTTATGGCGTTTTACCAGGAGAACGCACCAACAATAAACAATGCAGTACTAGACCTACTGACTACCAACAATACGGACCTGATCACGAAATAGAAATACGGGGCAGATAAGGAAACAGTGACCATAGGTCAATTAATTTCAGTATAAATCATAGTAATAAGAAACACAAGGGTAATATAAGGGCACTGAATTTCAAAAGAGCCAAGTTCCCTAAACTGCGCTCTTTGCTGGACAATATCAAATGGGATAGAACCCTGGAAACAAAGAACACGGAGGAAAAATGGGAGTGCTTCAAGAGCATACTAAACAAAGGGATTATACATCAAATAGTGCAGTGCTAAAAACCTGTAATTAATGAATCACAGAAAAAACATTGGTGCAGTGCAATTAAAACAGACCAGAGGGATAAAAACCCATAAAAATCCTGAATAATGAATCTGATGTAAGAAAAGCCAGAAAGTCCAAATAGGGGGTGAAATCCCAAGATACGGTGAGCAGGGAGGAAACACACCCGTGAAGATGGATTAAAGGTGGCTGCTTACCACAGGGAATGGGCCCCCAACTTAATGGACAGGCCATTTAGGCATATGATGAAAACACTCAGGATGGGCTCTCTCCTCCGCAATGGTAGACTAAGATCACCTCCATGCGTTTCTTAAATCTCCCAATAAAGCATACTCAATCATGGATCAATGAATGGCTCCAATATATATGGTAATGCAGAGAGAAGGAAGGAGACCATAGCGTAATCCAGTTTTCATATATGTGCAGATTTATCAAAGGTACTACTTACATTCGGTGAGTCAAAATACAGGCCATCATTTTAAAATTTGCGGCGTCCCGCAAGGACAAAGTTGGCCGGCGTCAGGGGGGCGTGGTAAGCTTGGTGTCCGGAACCGCCCGACCGGTTTCGTCAGAGTGACGTCGTCAGTGATGACCACGCCCCTGACGACGTCACTCTGACGACGTCACTCTGACAAAACCGGTCGGGCGGTTCCGGACACCAAGCTTACCACGCCCCCCTGACGCCAGCCAACTTTGTCCTTGCGGGACGCCGCAAATTTTAAAATGATTGCCTGTATTTTGACTCACCGAATGTAAGTAGTGCCTTTAATAAATCTGCACATATATGAAAACTGGATTACGCTATGGTCTCCTTCCTTCTCTCTGCATTACCATATATATTGGAGCCATTCATTGATCTATGATTGAGTATGCTTTATTGGGAGATTTAAGAAACGCATGGAGGTGATCTTAGTCTACCACTGCGGAGGAGAGAGCCCATCCTGAGTGTTTTCATCATATGCCTAAGTGGCCTGTCCATTAAGTTGGGGGCCCATTCCCTGTGGTAAGCAGCCACCTTTAATCCATCTTCACGGGTGTGTTTCCTCCCTGCTCACCTTATCTTGGGATTTCACCCCCTATTTGGACTTTCTGGCTTTTCTTACATCAGATTAATTTTTCAGGATTTTTATGGACTTTTATCCCTCTGGTATGTTTTAATTGCACTGCAGCAATGTTTTTTCTGTGATTCATTAATTACAGGTTTTTAGCGCTGCACTATTTGATGTATATTACTGTTCGGATTTCTATAGGTCCAGTGTTCTAGCTGCTATTGTTGCTTTTCATCTTATTGTTGTCATCTAGCGCAGGATTTTTCCCTTGATTACACAAACAAAGGGATTGGCCAGTGCATTCCCAAGGGGAATAAATTTAAGGAGCTAAAATAAACCCTGGGTGGCTAAACTCCAACATAAAAATGCACATTAATACTAACGAAAAGGCCTTCAAAAATATACAAGGCTGAGGGGTCATTGGCAGCATTCCAACTTTACAAAGAGTGCAATAAGAATGTAAAGGCGAAATCAAGGTGGCTAAAATAGAACACGAGAGACATATAGCGGAAGATAGTAAAAAAAAAAACAATAAATTCTTTAAGTATATAAATAGTAAAAAAGTGAGGCCAGAACACATTGGCCCCATAAAAGATGATGAAGGGAATATGGCCACAGAGGACAGAGGGAAAGCGAAAGTGTTACTGGTAAATATTATCTTCTCTTCAGTCTTCACAAAATAATTGGGGGGCTACACTAACCCAGCTTGTAATGATAAATTAAATAATACACCTCAGGAAGTACCCCCATGGTTAACAGAAGATAGACTTAGAACTAAACTAGAGAAACTTAATATAAATAAATCACCGGGACCAGATGGCTTACACTCGAGGGTTCTTAAAGAACTCAGCCAGGTAATAGCAAGACCATTATTCTTGATCTTTTTACGGATAGTTTACAGACCGGTATGATGCCAGCTGATTGGGAAAAAGCCAACATGGTACCAATATTAGAAAGGGCAGAGATATATCCCAGGTAACTATAGGCCGGTCAGCCTAACATCAGTAGTCTGCAAGATTTTGGAGGGGATGTAAAGGGACTATATACAAGACTTTAGTAAAGAAAATGGTATTATTAGTAGTAATCAGCACGGATTCATGAAAAATCGTTCTTACCAGACAAATCAATTAACCTTCTACGATGAAGTGAGTTGCCAATTAGATAAAGGAAGGCCTGTGGATGTGGTGTATCTGGACTTTGCAAAGGCATTTGACACAGTTCCCCACAAACGCTTACTGTACAAACTAAGGTACATAGGTATGGACCATAGGGTGAGTACCTGGATAGAAAACTGTCTCCAGGGGCAAATCCAGAGGGTGGTGATAAATGGGGAGTACTCAGATTGGGCGGGTTTAGAAAGTGGGGTCCCCCAAGGATCTGTCCTGGAACCAATCCTGTTTAATTTATTCATAAACAATATGAATAAGGGGGGGAGGGGAGGGGATATCTAGTACAATCTCGGTATTTGCGGATGATACTAAACTAAGAAGGCCAATATCTTCTATGCAGGATGTGGAAACCTTACAAGCAGATCTGAACAAAATAATGGGGTGGGAAACTACATGGCAGATGAGGTTTAATGTTGAAAAATGTAAGTTAATGCACTTGGGCGTCAGAAACACGAAAGCAAGCTACTTGCTAGGGGGGAACCTCTGGGTGAATCAAAGATGGAAAAGGACCTGGGGGTCCTAGTGGACAATAGGCTTGGCAGTGGTATGCAACACCAAGCCGCTTCAGGCAACGCCAACAGAATACTGGGATGTATAAAAAAGGGGATTCACTCCAGAAATAAAGAGATTATTCTCCCAGTTTACAAGACTCTGGTCCGGCCAGTTCTGGGCACCGGTCTTTAGAAAGGATTTGCTAGAACTGGAGAGAGTCCAGAAAAGGGCAACAAAGATAATTAGGGGAATGGAGGACATCAGCTATGAGGAAAGACTACAAGCATTGAACTTATTCTCTCAGGAGATGGGACGCTTGAGAGGGGATATGTTATTAATGTACAAGTACTATACTGGTGATGACCATAGCATAAGGTACAAACTTTTCAGAGAAAGGGAATACAATAAGACATGTGGCAAGATGTTTTATATATATATATATATATATATATATATATATATATACAGTATCTCACAAAAGTGAGTGCACCCCTCACATTTTTGTAAATATTTTATTCAATCTTTTCATGAGACAACACTGAAGATATTACACTTTGCTAAAATGTAAAGTAGTGAGTGTACAGCTTGTATAACAGTGTAAATTTGCTGTCCCCTCAAAATAACTCAACACACAGCCATTAATGTCTAAACCACAGGCAACAAAATTGAGTGTCAAAAGTTTGTGTGGCGAACAGTATTTTCCACCACTGCCTTAACCCTCTTGGGCATGGAGTTCACCAGAGCTTTACAGGTTGCCACTGGAGTCCTCTTCCACTCCTCCATGACGACATCACGGAGCTGGTGGATGTTAGAGACCTTGCGCTCCTCCACCATTCGTTTGAGGATGCCCCACAGATGCTCAATAGGGTTTAGGTCTGGAGACATGCTTGGCCAGTCCATCACCTTTACCCTCAGCTTCTTTAGCAAGGCAGTGGTCGTCTCGGAGGTGTTTGGGGTCTTTATCATGTTGGAACACTGCCCTGCGGCCCAGTCTCTGAAGGGAGGGGATCATGTTCTGCTTCAGTATGTCACAGTACATAATGACATTCATGGTTCCCTCAGTGAAATGCAGCTCCCCAGTGCCGGCAGCACTCATGCAGCCCCAGACCATGACAATCCCACCACCATGCTTGACTGTAGGCAAGACACCCTTGTCTTTGTACTCCTCACCTGGATGCCACCACACACGCTTGATACCATCTGAATCAATTACGTTTATCTTGGTCTCATCAGACCACAGGACATGGTTCCAGTAATCCATGTCCTTAGTCTGCTTGTCTTCAGCAAACTATTTGCGGGCTTTCTTGTGCATCATCTTTAAGGATGACAGCCATGCAGACCAATTTGATGCAGTGTGTGGCGTATGGGCTAAGCACTGACAGGCTGACCCCCCACCCTCTGTAGCAATGCTGTCAGTACTCATACTTCCATTTCCCAAGGACAACCTCTGGATATGACGCTGAGCACTTGTACTCAACTTCTTTGGTCGACCATGGTGATGTCTGTTCTGAGTGGAACCTGTCCTGTTAAACCGCTGTATGGTCTTGGCCACCGCGCTGCGGCTCAGTTTCAGGGTATTGGCAATCTTTTTATAGCCTAGGCCATCTTTATGTAGAGCAACAATTCTTTTTTTTTTCAGATCCTCAGAGAGTTCTTTGCCATAAGATGCAATGTTGAACTTCCAGTGATCAGTATGAGAGAGTGAGAGCGAAAATACCTTCTAACACTAAGGAGTCACATGACATTGGGGAGGGAAAATATCTAATTGGGCCCAATTTGGACATTTTCACTTAAGGGTGTACTCACTTTTGTTGCCAGATGTTTAGACATTAATGGCTGTGTGTTGAGTTATGTGTATATATATATTTTTTTATGTAGAGGGAATAATTATTTTAATAACATGAGGTGGGGGTCTCCTCTAAGAATGCTGTGGTAATTTACTGCTGCTTAATAAACGGGCATCAGAGTTATTCGTTTTAGTGATTTTCTCGTACTGTAATCTCGTAATATTGTCCAATATTGTATGAATTTATTTAAATTGTTTTAACACTTACATTTATATATATTTATCTTTAGCCATTATTGCATTCAGCACTTCATAGCAATTTCCATAGTATTTTTTAGCACGGTAAATATTTTAGCACATTGTATTTAATTGTTTAAACTATTCTCATGAGATTACAGGCAGCCCATTCTCTTTTACACAGATCTCAGCCGTTGTTAGAGAAAAAAAAAACTTCTCCTCTGTTCTCTCTCAGAGAATGGAAGTTCTCCGCTTTATAAACAGGGTGCCAGAGGAGATAATTTTCCTCTGAGAACTGTCGCGAAGAGAACTGAGAGAAAAATGCTCAGATTCATAAATGTACACCTGTGATAGGTATCAGCAGGTTAAATCATTTGACATGTTAGATATCTTAGAGATCACATGGCAAGCTTTACCCCTTCTTTGTAGTTTGTGTCTCTGCCCCATCCCACTATGATGACATATCCTTACAGTATTTTGTGTCCCTGCCCCTCCCACATTGGGGAGATTTCCCTGCATTTTTTTGTGTCTTCACAAGGTGTCATTTTTGAGCAACTGGACTCTCTGTTCATTTTATTGGATTAGTGAACTATAGCACCTTTTTGTGCCCATGGCTCCAAAGGCTGTGGTTAAAGAGACACTCTCACTTTGTGTATTCAGGGTAAAGTGCCAGAGGGCAAGGAAAGCCCCTCCCCCACTGATACTTTTCTCTCATTCTGCATCTCAGCAGGTGGAAAATACCCAGTGCTTCCGGGTGTCTTGGATCTTGCAGCTAATCCATAGTTGCCAACATTTGAAAAAAAATTCCAGGGACACTTTGCAGCACAGCTATCAATTACTTACCACACCCACTTCCCTCACGCTCTGCCCACTCCACATAATTAGTCTCCACCTACTATTATAGGGTTTACTCAATAAAGAGAGAATTACAGGAAATTGAAAAGGGGATTTCAAACTTAAAGAGGTTGTAAACCCTCTTGTATAACTTTTACCTATAGGTAAGCCTATATTAAGGCTTACCTATAGGTGCTATAAATATCTCCCAAACTTGCACCGTTTAGGAGATATTTACAGCGCAAACTGCCGATGACGTCATCGGCGCAGGCGCTCTGAGGGAACGGCCACCCGTGCCGTTCCTTCATAGCTCAGTGCCGTGAACGGTGGCTCCCGCGCGCATGCGCGGGAGTGATGTAATCGCGCCTCCGGCCAATCAGATGGCCGGAGGACGCAAACCCGGAAGCGGGACGGCAGGACATGTCGCCGTCCTGACGCTGAGGGGGCGGCACGGCGGGGGCTTCGTTTTAAGGTAAGTACTACATAATGAGCTAGTATGCGATGCATACTAGCTCATTATGCCTTTCTCTTTACAGGGCTTTTTTTTTCTCGTTTTTTTTTTTGACTTTACTTCCTCTTTAAGGCCAAAGTAGCAGAGTTGGAATTATTCTCCCATTCAGCTGCACTACTTCTGCCTAAAGTTTAAAATTCTCATTACAATTCCCTGCAATTCTAAAGTGTCAAACGTGCTCAGGTGTGACCATACAAAAAATTTAATCTGTAAATATAAATAAAGTGCAAGGTGTAAATAAGTATGAAAAAACCTAATTATACTATCTAGTATAATTAGGTTTAATCGTACTTATTTACACCTTGCACTTTATTTATATTTACATATAACATTTTTTGTATGGTCACACCTGAGCACATTTGACACTTTATTCACATGTCATGTTACCAGATATTTTTTGCACATAAGATTGTTGCTTTCATCCTACCTACCTACCTTCATGTCTGTGAATGTGTCTTCACTCTCCATGGGTCCTTCTCTGCTCTGCTGTGGCGGCCGGCGCCAGCGAGGCGCTGCTGAGAACAACTGCCTTTTAACAATGGTGCCAGGTGGCGCCATTACATAACTGCACATGCGCCCACCCAGCCAAGCTTTTACTAGCTTTCCCGAGCCTGGCAGGCGTCAGAATGGGGCATGCGCAAATACGATGTCGGCCCGCAACCATTTTTTTTACAGGCAGCCCGAACAACGGCGCTTGCCGGGACAATGTAAATTACCCGGGACAGGCTCCTTTTTGCTGGGACTGTCCCGGCAAAAGCGGGACAGTTGGCAAGTATGCTAATCACTAATCCAGAGCACTGTCCCATGATAAAGGAGGTGATATCGCTCTGGATTCTGACACCAGGTATTTTGGTGCCAGCTGGAGGAAGGAGCAGTGGAGAATGCTAAAGAGGTGACTATCAATGGCTCAGATGGGGGCTTTTCGCAAACTTTATACTTTACTTTAAACTTTTACTATAGGTAAAGAAACATTGTCTCTGACTTAGGGGTTGGTTTACTCAAGGCAAATAGACGGTGCTCTTTGCAAAGTGCACTTGCTCCAGAGCTTAGTAAATGAGCAGAAGCTCTGCTGACTTCCATCATCCAATCACGTGCAAGCAGTTCTTTTTTCTTCCATGTGATTGGGTATCCTTTGCAAAGTGCAGCTTTACCTCATTTACTAAGCTCTGGAGCAACTGCATTTTGCAAAATGCACAGCCTATTTGCCTTTAGTAAATTAACCCCTTTATCTCACCTCTAAAATATTACAAGGCAACTTGAAATTCAGTTTATCAGCTGACCTTTAATAACAGTGGTGGAGACATCAACAGTGAACATGGAGTTTGTTACACTCAAGAAATCTTCTCTCCGCCAGTGAAGAGTTACTGGACACGGCATTATGTGCAGCTTCACCTGTAATCTAATAAATCTGGAGATAAGCGCGGAGCCAGCAATTGTCTGCCCATAGATATGATTGTCCCCGGCATCAGCAGGCCTGTGCGGAGAGGCATGACAGTGCCACTTAATCCTGGGCTTATTATATTGTGCAGAGGGGATACCGGCTCTGTGTCTCCTGTCCGAAGACCCCCTCTGCCTGCACTGGGGGGAGCAGAGAGAGAAGCCATCTCCTTTATAATCGTTGTCCCTCCGCAAGGTAAATCCACCGGAAATTGGAACTTTGTTCCACGTTTATAACAGATGGCACTTCGGATTAATTACAATTGTCAGAAAATGGAGTTTAAAGGAGATTTGGGCCATTTATCCAGGATGAGTTTCTACAGAAGAAGCTTTGATACCTCTAACACCACTGATAATAATGTCTGGGCTACTTACATTCTCCAATTCTCCACTACAGTCAGCTTCGGTGGTGCAAAAACACTACAGGGGCCTCAGTAACCCTATTGCTGCCACACAGCCAACCATATGACCAAATGCCCAGACATGCAAGAAGCACTGATGGAAGTCCAGAGCAGCTCTTTCTCCAAGAAAAGTATTTCAGCTCTTTTAGTGCACACTATAGCGATGTCAGACATTGCATGTGATTAACACCGCACTGCTATGGAAATCACATGCGATATCTGTGCGATGCAAATTTAATTTGCATCGCCTTCAAACCAAAATCATGCAGGACCCTTTTTTTGGTCCGCACCAGAATCAGATCGCATGGGTGTTCACACCTATGCGATCTGATTCCTGTCTCTGCACTGTGGTATGCAAACTAATCTGGGGGTGTCGTTAACTTTGTATGGACACTCTCAGCAGTTCGCATATAGCAGTGTGAACTGCCTGCAAGTCGGGTGCGATGCGGGAAGCCGCAGTGGATTCGCAGGGTTCCCGCATCGCACCAGTGTGAACCGGCACTTAAAGGCTTTTTTTTTTAACAACACACTGCATATGATAACATGAAGGGCTGGAATAAATGGGAAGCAGTATTTTTTTGAGGGTGGGGGGGTGCAGCGGGGTGAGCTGCTGGTCTAGCACCTTTCCAAACAGCACAAGGACGAGAACACACAGCATGAAGGTCCCACACTTTCTGGTCCACATGAAACCTATTTGGTGGACCCAGAGCTACAGAAGATAGCTGGGTGTGCACCGGGTGGGGGTGCAGTTTGGCCTCTTGGCCCTGTATACCCTTGTCCCAGATAGCATATGTTTAGAAGGGCACGATATATGCACCTTGCATTAATTGTTATGTGCACCCCAACATGTATATGCTGTGGGACAGTGCACCACAATGCACATATGCTCTATGGCAGGGGTCTTAAATTAAAAACTGCAGAGGTCCAGTCAGTAAAATTTTCTTCCGATAGAGGTTTGAACTTCATGTTTGCACTATAACCTATTACAGCCCCCCTATACATCACAATCCCCCCTGTACATCAGTGCCTTCAGCCTACCTTCACATCAAATTCCCTTGACATCATAGTCCCCTTTATACATCAGTTTGCTCAGTCCCCTTTACAACCCCTCTTTACTTCACAGTCCCCCCTTTACATGAGTGTCCTCTACCCCCTTCCACATCATAGCCCCCCTTTCCATCAGTGTCGTCAGCTCCCCTTTTACATCAAAGCCCACCATTACATCAGTGTCCTTAGCCCCCTTCCACAATATTAGCCCCCATTACATCAGTGTCCTCTGCCCCCCCCCCATTCACAGCACAACTCCCCTTAACATCACAGTCCCGCCCCCCCCTTCCCTTTTACATCAGTGTCCTCAGCCCCCTTCCACAATTATAGTCCCCATTACATCATTGTCCTCTGCCCCCCATTCACATCACAACTCCCCTAACATTGCAGCCTCCCCCCCCCTTCTTTTACATCAGTGTCCACAGACCCCCTTAAAATCACAGTCCCCCCTTTAAAGCAGTCCTACAGTGTCCTCCTTTAGCCTTCACCTCACAGTGCCCCTTTGCACTGCAGTCCCCTTTACATTACAGCCTCCCATCACCTTAGTGATGTAGTAATAACCCCCCTTTCCTCTCTTACATCAAAGTACCCCTTTTACTGGCAGCATCCCCTGCACAGTATTACCATAACAGGGCAGGATGGAGGCGTCTATTAGCTAGTTGTCCTCTCGTGGGTTTCCCATCTGGCCCCCATTGTTATCCTCACAGCAGGGCAAACGAGAGCAGTACATCGGACACTTGCTCACTGTACAGATCTGTAGCACCTTCTGCCTGTGCCCTGTTGTAAGCAGGGCTTTTGTTCTCAGTATAAAGGTACTGGAACTCCCCCCCCCCCTTCTGAGTCACCTCAGGTCTTTGCCCCTACCCACCTCCAAGCACCATTGCTTGGTTCCACCCCCTACCCACCTCCAAGCACCACCTCATTTAGGGAATACAGAGCCAAGTATCATTCTGCAGTGCTAGGTAATTTGTATGTAATTTGTTAATGATAACAAGAAAAGCTGTAAAATAGACCCCCCTGCAGCCAGCAGCAATATACCCTCCCCCCCCCCAGCAACAATAGATTCCCCCAGCAACAGTTGACCCCTAGTGATGTCGCGAACCTAAAATTCGCCGTTCGCGAACGGCGAACGCGAACATCTGCAAATGTTCGCGAACCGGCGAACCGGGCGAACCGCCATAGAGTTCAATAGGCAGGCGAATTTTAAAACACACAGGGACTCTTTCTGGCCACAATAGTGATGGAAAAGTTGTTTCAAGGGGACTAACACCTGGACTGTGGCATGCCGGAGGGGGATCCATGGCAAAACTTCCATGGAAAATTACGTAGTTGACGCAGAGTCGGGTTTTGATCCATAAAGGGCATAAATCACCTAACATTCCTAAATTGTTTGGAATAACGTGCTTTAAAACATCCAGTGTGTGAATACGATCAGGTATGATGTTTTATCGGTCAAGTAGTGTAAGGGTTACGCCCGTCGCCCGCTTCACAGTGACAGACCAAACTCTGACAGACCAAACTCCCCGTTTAACAGTCAGTCAGTCCATTTGCACAACCGCAAACTCCCCATTTGCACAAGGTTGGATACCAAGCTAGCCATGTCCCGTTCCTTGTCCTCACTGACATCATTGAAGGTCTCTTCCTCCACCCAGCCACGTACAACACCAAGGGTCCCCGAAAGGTGAGAACAAGCCCCCTGGGACGCCTGCTGTGGCTGGTATTCCACCTCCTCAAAGCCACCTTCCTCCTCTGACTTCTCTTCTTCAGACTCCTCTCTCTGCGTTGCCACAGGTCCAGCAATTGACAACGACAAGGCTGCTTCTGGTGGTGATGGGGAGTGGACCACAACTCTTCCTCTTCATGCTCATCTACAGTCTGATCCAGTACTCTTCGCAGGGCACGCTCCAGAAAAAACGCATATGGGATGAGGTCGATGATGTTGCCTTGGGTTCGACTGACCACCAGGGTTGTCACCTCCGCAAAAGGACGCATGAGCCTACAGCCATTGTTCATGAGCATTCAGTAACGCGGCCAAAAAATACCCAGCTCCGCAGAAAGAATGAAAGAAAATGAATGTTTTTTCTATGAAAAATTATCCTGCGGATCGCTTTTGGTCTGTTCACAATGAAGCAACGACCTTATCATCTGGGGTGTGCCAATACACTCCTAGAGGTGATGATCGCTTCATTGTGATACGCAAGCCCCTTCACCACGACAAGGTAACGATCACGAAGGGGAATTGACACATGTATGTGCCTTTTTTTTTGTTTTTTGTTCTTTTGCAGCCACAGAGGCCAGAAAAATTAGGCATGTACACATGCATGAAAAAGAAGGTATTGTTGCAGCCGCTGCTGTAGCAGCGGCCTGAAAAATTGAGGTTTTCAAGGCAGAAAGTGCACTAAAACATTGCGGCTTGAACCGTAGTTGGTGGCGGAGACGTCACGTAAGTCATCCGGCATGCAGAGAATGATTAAAGACAGCAGCGTGTGGACCATTTTTAGGCCAAGGCATCTCAGTCATCACCAGGCCTTTTTTAGTCAAATGCATCCCCCACTGTCAGTCCCTTCGGGATCCATGCCTCATTCATCTTAATAAACGTGAGGTAATCAAGACTTTTTTGACCTAGGCGACTTCTCTTCTCAGTGACAATACCTCCTGCTGCACTGAAGGTCCTTTCTGACAGCACACTTGAAGCGGGGCAGGCCAGAAGTTCAATGGCAAATTGGGATAGCTCAGGCCACAGGTCAAGCCTGCACACCCAGTAGTCAAGGGGTTCATCGCTCCTCAGAGTGTCGATATCTGCAGTTAAGGCAAGGTAGTCTGCTACCTGTCGGTCGAGTCGTTCTCTGAGGGTGGACTACGAAGGGTTGTGGCGATGCATAGGACTAAAAAAGCTCTGCATGTCCTCCATCAACAAGACGTCTGTAAAGCGTCCTGTCCTTGCCGGCGTGGTTGTGGTGGTAGGAGGAGGATTACTTTCACCTCTTCCCCTGTTGGATTCCCGTTGTGCTGTGACATCACCCTTATATGCTGTGTAAAGCATACTTTTCAACTTATTTTGTAGCTGCTGCATCCTTTGCGACTGCCGGTAATTGGGTAACATATCAGAGACTTTCTGCTTATACCGGGGGTCTAGTAGCGTGGCCACCCAGTACAGGTCGTTCTCCTTCAGCCTTTTTATACGAGGGTCCCTCAACAGGCATGACAGCATGAAAGACCCCATTTGCACAAGGTTGGATGCCGAGCTACTCATGTCCAATTCCTCGTCCTCACTGATGTCATTGAAGGTGTGTTCTTCCCCCCAGCCACGTACAACACCACGGGTACCAGATAGGTGACAATGAGCACCCAGGGATGCCTGCTGTGGTTGGTGTTCCTCCTCCTCAAAGCCACATTCCTCCTCTGACTCCTCTTCCTCACACTCCTCTTCCAGTGTTGCCGCAGGTCCAGCAAGCGATGGTAAGGCTGTTTCTGGTGGTGATGATGGTGACCACAACTCTTCCTCTTCATGCTCATCTACGGCCTGATCCAGCACTCTTCGCAGGGCGCGCTCCAGGAAAAAAACATATGGGATGATGTCGCTGATGGTGCCATCGGTGCGACTCACTAGGTTTGTCACCTCCTCAAAAGGACGCATGAGCCTACAGGCATTGCGCATGAGCATCCAGTAACGTGGCAAAAAAATACCCAGCTCCGCAGAGGCTGTCCTAGCACCCCGGTCATACAAATACTCGTTGACCGCTTTTTCTTGTTGGAGCAGGCGGTCGAACATTAGCAGTGTTGAATTCCAACGTGTCGGGCTGTCGCAAATCAAGCGCCTCACTGGCATGTTGTTTCGCCGCTGAATATCTGCAAAGTGCGCCATGGCCATGTAGGAACGCCTGAAATGGCCACACACCTTCCTGGCCTGCTTGAGGACGTCCTGTAAGCCTGGGTACTTCTGCACAAAACGTTGCACAATCAGATTCAACACATGTGCCATGCACGGCACATGTGTCAACTTGCCCAAATTCAATGCCGCCAACAAATTGCTCCCGTTGTCACACACCACTTTGCCGATCTCCAGTTGGTGCGGGGTCAGCCACTGATCCACCTGTGCTTTCAGGGCGGACAGTAGTGCTGGTCCGGTGTGACTCTCTGCTTTCAGGCAAGTCAACCCCAAGACAGCGTGACACTGTCGTATCCGGCATGTGGAATAGCCCCTGGGGAGCTGGGGGGGTGCAGTTGGTGTGGAGCAAGACGCAACAGCAGAAGAGGACTCAGCCGAGGAGGTTAGCAAAGAGGATGGAGTAGGAGGAGTAGAGGAGGTGGCAGCAGGCCTGCCTGCAAGTCTTGGCGGTGTCACCAACTCCTCTGCAGCAGAGCCACGCATTCCATGCTTGGCAGCCGCCAGCAGGTTTACCCAACACACAAAAAAAATGCCACACTGCTGAGCTTTGCAAGGACGGCATTCTGGTGGTGGCAACAGCTTGCGTTGATTGGCGTGCTGTCTGGCTGACCCCGGGTGCCGAATCTACATGCTGTCTGACTGCGCCACTAGCTCCTTGCGATGACCTCCTCCCCCTGCTTCCAACTCGTCTCCTCCTCCTCTCTGTCTCCCCATCTGAACTTTCCCCCTCTTCTTCTGCTCTTCGAGCAGGCACCTAGGTGACATCCACAGACACATCGTCATCATCAGCCGCTTCACTTGACAACTCAGCAAAGGCAGCAGCAGCAGGTACAACATCATCATCATCATCATCATCATCACAATGTACGTCCATGTGTATAATGCTGCCTGACTGAGACATATCCCCGTTATCTACATCCTCTGGCACTAATAGTTGCGCATCACTTATTTCTTCCAACTGATGTGAAAATAACTCCTCTGACGGATCAAGTGAAGCGGCTATGGTGCTAGTGTTGGTGGTGGTGCCGGCGGGCTGGCGAGTGGTAAATTGAGAGGTGCCCGAAGCTGAGCTGTAGGAGGATGGTGCATTAAGGTTCCGAGCGGAAGCTGTAGACGATTGGGTGTCCTGTGTAAGCCAGTCAACTATGGCATCAGAATTTTTTGAGTTCAGGGTCTGTGGTGGCCTCTGAACACTGGGCATTATTCTAGGGCCTAAAGAAATCACAGCACCACGACCACGACGGCCCTTGCGGGGTGGCCTGCCTCTGCCTGTCATTTTTTTTTTTAATGTGTTGTACTATGAGTGCAAGGTGCTGTGCCACCCTATAGGAGTGTTGGGCAGTGGGTACAGTACACTCTGTGGACCTGACAGTCACTGGCACCCAGGCAACTGCAATTATAAAAAAAAATATATATTTTTTTTTACTTTGCAAGCTGCTGTGCCACCTTATATATCAGTGGTGGGTGGGCAGTGGCACAGTACACTCTCTGTGGACCTGACAGCAGTCACTGGCACCCAGGCAACTGCAATTAAAAAATATATATATTTTTTTTTTCTTTGCAAGCTGCTGTGCCACCTTATATATCAGTGGTGGGTGGGCACACAGTGGCACTGCAGTGGGCACAGTACACTCTGTGGACCTGACAGTAACTGGCAGCCCAGGCAACTGCAATAATAAAAAATATTTTTTTTTTCAATTTGCAACAAGATGCTGTGCCACCGTATATATATCAGTGGTGGGCAGTGCACTGCAGTGGGTACAGTGCACTCTGTGGACCTGACACAGCACTCACTGCAATTATGACAGAGGAAAAAAAAAATATTTTTTAAAATGCAAGGTACTGTGCCTGTGCCACCCGAAATGAGTGTGGTGTGCACACAGTACAGTCTGTGGTAGGTCTGTGGCCTCTCACACACAGCGGGCAGGCAACTGCAGTGTACAATAGATATATATATATATATATATATATATATATATAAAGAAAAAACTCTATTACCTTACCAGCCCTTAAAAGGGCTTTTGGGGACACTAGATATATATATATATATATGTATACATATAAATAAAAAAAAATCCTCAATTACCAGCCCTTAAAAGGGCTTTTGGGGACACTAGATATATATATATATACCCAGCAATAGTAGACCCTACAGCCCACCCCTTGCCATTACATACATTCAGTGCTGGAGGTGCCGGAACTGCGTTCCCCCACGTTCCCGCAAAAAAAAAGACCTGGTTGTAAGCATAACAGCGGCAGCCGGGTGAGAAACCCACAAGAGGACGCCTAGCTAATAAGTGGCATGGCGGTGGTCTGGACAGGTTCACCATTTAGTGATTCCTGCTCTATGGAGTAAACATGAAGTGTGGATTTTAAGTAATGAGCAGAGCGGGACTGGTTAAACATGAGATTTTATAAGTGTCACCTGACTAGAGAGTTTGACATCACATAGAACTGAGCTCCATGTTTAAAGGAGAAGTACAGCCAAAGCTTGTTTACCTGTACATCTCCTATGGATCACAGAAGTGCAGTTTGTTCTGCACTCCTGTGACCCGTTTTAAGCAGAGAGTGGGCTGAAGTCCGCTCTCTGCTCATTTTACAGATGTCAGTCTAGGCACCGCGTCATTACGACCACGGAGTCAGGATCCGCCAGGTGCCTGGACCGACACCCGGATCAGCCTGAGCCGGCCGCTCCTGCTCCTCCACAGCCCAGCACTCCAATGAGCGAGGCGGAGGTAGAGCAGAGAGCGGGAACTGACAGTCAGCAACTCTCTGCTCGGAAAGCTGTCAGAACTAAGCGATCGGCGGTGTTTGATCGCTCGGTTCTCAGTGCAGAGGTGCCGAGGGACAGATGCATCAGATCGATGCTGCATGCACCTAGGTAAGTATAAATGGGGAAAAACGCCAAACCCATACTTCTCTTTAAATTCACCTCAGTCTCTTCTCCCCCAGCGATCAAAGAGAAACATTGTAACTTTGTAGCAAGTCACAAAATGAGAGGTTGCAACAGGAGCGGATCTGTGTCAGACATTTGTGAACACAGCCAAGAACTGCACATGTACCAGAATTTAGATTACTGTGTCACCTCTATGTCAGCATCTCAGTCCAGGAAGAAGATTGTGACTCTGGCTAATGGCTAAACAAAGATGGTGCTGTCCTTCTGGAGAGATAAGCAGATGAAAGCATTGTCTGAAGAAGTACTGCGATGTTTGTGAGAGTTATTACATACTTGGAAGGATTACAATGGTAGATAACTAGGCATGCAGCACCTAACATAGAAACATTTATCTTATGACAAGTTCTCAAGAAATTTTCAAAACAAAGCATCTTGGCTTCCTAAGATCCACACTTCATTGCTGGCAAGGCTCTTAATACGGCCATAGATGGAGTGATTTTCTCTTGCCGTGGTTGCAGGAAAGAAAATCGTTCGATTCCCCCATCAACACAGCTAGTGTTGATGGGGGAATCCCTCCCTCAGTGGGGGGAGTGTTGGGAGCCATTCCCATCAGGAGAACACAGCGATTAATGCTAAGGGCTATAGTTTTAGTGGCCCCCTGTCCTGGTGGTTTCCAGGGAATTCTACTTTTTTGCCCCTATTTAGACATAATGATATCAAAGATATTAGTTTTGGTCATCATATCTACACAGGGAAAATATATACCTGGATTGACTGGCAGTTTTCATGATTATGGGAAAGACACAGAGGCCAATATTTTTAAATGACTTTAAAAAGTTTTTACTGATATTCTGGCCAACAGGGGGCAACACTGATGGTGTTTATAGACACGCTGCTGTGCTGTCTTCTATACTGCTTTGTAAACTATCAACAGAAGGGACATTGTCCACCTGCTCCCAGTTACTAATGGTGCCTACATGGTATGCACTAAGCTCCACCATTGTGTATGATAAGTGGAGCAAAGTTATTATCATCGAACATACCCCCCTACCCCCCTATGATAAGTGGAGCAAAGTTATTATCATCGAACATACCCCCCTACCCCTGACTTTTCCATTGAGCGTAGCTCCCAACTGTCCCTGATTTCGAGGGACTGTCCCTGATTTGGAACAAAGTCCCTCTGTCCCTCTTTCCTCCTCATTTGTACCTCATTGTGGTCTGATCTATATAGTTGTATATAAAATGCACATTTTTATTTTTCTAAACAATGCCCCATTCCCAATGCTAAACCTTTTATCCAATTTCTATATTGCTGTATTTATAAGTTGCAAAAGCCGGTATAAAGGAATAGTAAAAAAAAAAAAAAGCACTTGTGGGTTTAACTAATATTTTTTTGGCATAATTCTCCTTTAAGTGGGTTTAGCAGGGGTGTGTCCTATGCCTACATACGTTTTCTGATAGGTGTCCCTCAGTCCCATCTCAAAAAGATAGGAGGTATGATTGAGTCCAAATATAAGTTCATCCTCTCATGCCTGAGTGCTAGGTGAAATCATGGACTCTGACCTCTCCTTCTGACCCGAAATTCAATCACTGTCCAAACCCTTCCACTTTCGCTAATGTTTCCAAAATAAGCCCCTTCCTAACCAATGACACCACTAAGCAACCATTTGATGAGTCTGGTAGTAGCAAACATAATAGACTGAAGGGGGGATAGTCTGTGTACAGGTAGGCCAATGAGGAGAGAATGCAATAGTCATGAAAGGAGATTGGTGGAAGGGAGTGCATTGAATGGAAGGGAGTGCCCTTTGTTATCTCTCTCCATGACTGTTGCGTTCCCCCCTCATTGGCCTACCTGTACACAGGCTATCCCCCCTTCAGTCTATTATGTATGCTGCTACCAGACTCATCAACCTTTCTGACTGCTTGGTGTTCACCACCCCTCTCTGCCAATCTCTCCACTGACTTCCGATCGCCCAATAAACAAAATTAACCACTTGAGCTCTGGTAATGTTTTACGCCCTTCTTGAGCAGCCCCATTCTTAGCTATTTAGCACTGTACTTCTTTACCTGGTAATTGCTTGGTCATACAATGCTATACCCAAATGATTTTTATATAATTTTCTTCACACAAATAGAGCTGTCTTTTGGTGGTATTTAAACACCATTGGGTTTTTTTTATTTTTGTTTAAAAAAAAAATAATAAAAAAAAAACATTTTTTTTTTACTTTCTGCTTTAAAACATATCCAAAGAAAAAAACAGATTCCTTCACAAATTTAGACCAAAATGTAAAAACAAAAAAATCCCAATAAGTGTATGTTGATTGGTTTGTGTGAAAGGTATAGCATCTAAAAACTATGGTATAATGTATACACTGGAATTTTTATTTATTTTTTTTTTTTATACTAGTAATGGCAGTGATCAGCTACTTATAGAGGGACTGTGCGGTGGGAAATCTGACACTAACTGACACTGGGTGGGAACTGTTATTGACCTCACCAGTGACACTAATACAGTGATCAGTGATAATACTGTACACTGTCACTGTACTAATGACACTTACTTGGAAGGGGTTAACATCTCAGGGTAATCAAAGGAAGTGTGTGCCTAATAAGTGTTAATGTGTTTATTATGTGCTGCCTTTTACTAAAAATCAATTTGTTCCTTCTCTCTTCTTTGCACAAAGAAGAAATAATGAGAAAAATAAAAAGAAATTAAAAAAAACGCTTCGCCTCTTAACCACTTGCCGACCGCCGCACGACTATCTACGTCGGCGGTCAGCCCCTCACAGGCAAAATGACGTAGGGCTACGTCACTAGCTTGTGAGGGTCTAGGGAGCGAGCGCGCGCCACCGGAGGCGCGCTCCCGCTCCCGCGTGGTCACAGACCCCCCCGCGCGTGTGACCGGCGGACCCGATGTCCGCCGGTCACTCTGCGATCGGCGGGGGAGAGGGAGAAAGTCAGGCAGCTTGTGTAAACAAGCTGCCTGTCATTCTCCCCTGTGTATGAAGGATGATCATACGGTTCTACTATGTAGAACCGTTGATCACTCTTCATACATCTGAAGCCACAGCCAATCACAGTAGAAAGCACGCCCCTAGGGACACACATAGCCCCTCCCTTTCAAAAAAAAGTTAACCCCTTCACTGCCAGTGTATTTTTACAGTAACAGTGCATATGTATAGCACTGATTACTGTAGAAATGTCACTGGTAACCCCAAAAGTGGCAAAAATGTCAGTGAAGGGTCCGATCTGTCCACCCCAATGTCGCAGTACCGCAAAAAAAATCGCAGATCGCCGCCATTACGCGTTAAAAAAAAAACAACAAAAATGACAAAAATCTTTCCCTTTGTTAGTAAACGCGATAACTTTTGTGCAAACCAATCAAAATACGCTTTTTGCGATTTTTTTTTACCAAACATAGGTAGCATAAAACAAATTGGCCGAAAATGTTAAAAATTTTTGATTTTTACATTTTTTTTGGGGGGAATTTCATATAAAAAAATGTGAAAAATATTGCTATTTTTGAAAAATGTACGCTCTTTTTTTGTTTATAGCGCGTGATCAAAAAATTGCACAGGTGATCAAATACCACCAAAAGAAAGCTCTGTTTGTGGGAAAAAAGGACGCCAAATTAGTTTAGATACAGCGTCGCACGACCGCGCAATTGTCCGTTAAAGTCACGCAGTGCCGAATTGCAAAATACCCCCTGGTCAGGAAGGGGGTAAAATCTTCCGGGGCTTAAGTGGTTAAAAGGCTACCTGCCGTTTGCCCAATCTTCAGCTTTGGCAGCTCTTATATAGACATTGGACAGGGCCACCCGGTTACGTCACCAGGTGGCACTGCCCCTTCTGAGGTCATGTGATGTCAGAAAGGGGCTGTGCCACCGGGTGACTTAGCTCAATTGCCCTGCCCCTTGCCTATAAAAGAGCTGTCAAAGCTGAAGATCAGGCATAGGGTGGGTAGCCTCGTAAGAGGCAAAAACATTTTTTTTACATTTTTTTCTATTTTTCAGGTCTGGCAGACGTCATGATTGATAATGGATTTACATCGAGGGACACTATTTTTTTTTCTTTTTAATAAAGGACTTGTCAAAAACTGTGTTCTGTCGTTTTTACTTTTTTACACTTTTTTGGTGAATGGGTATGGGTACTATGTACCTGATACCCATTCACATGGGGGGCAGGATCTGGGGGCCACCTTGTGAAGGGGGGCTTCCAGATTCCGATATGCCACAGACCCCCACAACCACAGCCCAGGGTTGTCGGGAAGAGGCCCTTGTCCCCATCAACACCGGGACAAGGTGCTTTGGGGGGCACCCCAAAGCACCCTCCCCATGTTGAGGGCAAATGGCCTGGTATGGTTCAGGAGGGGGGGCACTCACTCCCCCCCTTTCCTGGCCTGTCAGGCTGCATGCTCGGATAAGGGTCTGGTATGGATTTTGGGGGGGATCCCACGCCATTTTTTTTTTAATATTGGCATTAAGTTTCTCTTAAAATCTGTACCAGACCTGAAGGGCCTATGACCCCGTGCTGTTTTTTTTTTTTAATCTGTCATAGGGTTCCCCTTTACCACTTAAATACAGGGCATTTTCACCCCCTACCTGCCCAGACCAGTTTTCAGCTTTCAGTGCTCATTGGCATCTATGGGAAATATTGGCCAGTTTGACATGGCACTGCTCCCTGTCTAACATTTGCATCTATGGGAAATCTTGGTCAGCTTGGCATGCACTGCTCCCTTCCTTCATTGGCATCTATGGGAAATATTGGACAGCTTGACATGGCACTGCTCCCGAACTTTAACTGATAGGGATACCAAACTTGGAGAGTACCGAAAGGGGGCCCAGGGGTACAACATATCCATACATTTTCAAAGTAGTGTATGCCTGTACACTACACTGACTGCACTAAACTGACTGAACACACCATCCACTAACTACCTGCCTAATCTCTATTATCACACACTATACACAGCTGCTGTGTAAGCAGCAACCTTATATAGTGTGGGGATAGGCTAGGATGACCACATGTCCCGGATTGCCCGGGACAGTCCCGTATTTTGCAGGTCTGTCCCTGGTCCCAGGCACCTTCACTCCGGGACAATACAGTGTCCTAGAATGAAATTGACACTGGGAGCAGTCTGGAATGCAGGGGACAGGGGCGGACTGAGCTACTGTAGTGCTGGCTCCGGCTCTGCCTCCACCTGATTACTACTGGCCACTGGTTGCTAGAGCTGCCTGGCATCTAGCAAACAGAGACGTCATGGCCGCAACTCCCGGCACAGCGTTGAAAGCGGAGGAGGATTTGACTTCCTCCTCCTTCCGCACCTAGTGCTCCTAGGGCCCAGAGCAGCTGCCCCTTGAATTGAGCCCCGCCACCGCCCCCTTGTCATGGGGGTGACAGTCACGCTGGGGGTGCAGGGCAGCAGCATCTTGAAACAGCGTGCAGGCGGCCCGGGTGAGCAGCACGAGGCTGGGTAGAACCAACAGCCTGGGAGGGAGTGGGAGAAGACCTCACCGCCACCCTGACCTTAGCAGCAGTGGGCGCAGCATCCCTGGCACCTCCAAGTCAGAACCTGCACTCCTTCTCCAACCTTCGCTCCCAGCTGTCACTATCATCAACAAGAAGGAAGACAGGCTGACCGAGGGCCCAGAGGACGAGGATGGGCGGGAGGTAGGTGCATCACACACACACCTACCCACAGACAAAGGTGGGGACAAGGGGGGACAGGAGAGACTGCAGGCAGGGCTAGGGGGTCCCTTTCACCCACTACTTGTCTCTCTTCCACTCTCTCTCTCACCCACCTCTCACGCACCTCCCTCTCTCTCTCTCTTCCACCCCCCTTCTCTCTCACCCACCCCTCTCTCTCTCTTCCACCCCCCCTCTCTCTCACCCACCCCTCTCTCTCTTACCCATCCACCCCTCTCTCTCACCCACCCCCTCTCTCTCTCTTCCACCCCCTCTCTCTCTCTTCCACCCCCTCTCTCTCTTCTAACCCCTCTCTCACCCACCCTCTCTCTCTCTCTTCCACTCCCTCTCTCTCTCACCCACTTCCCCCTCTCTCTCTTTCTCACCCTCCCTCCTCTCTCTCTTCCAAACACCTATTTCTCACCCTCTCCCCTCCCTCTCTTCCATCCCCTCTCTCTCACCCTCCTCCCTCTCTCTTCCACCCCCTCCTCTCATCCCCCTTTCTCTCCCCTCACCCCCTCTTCTCTCCCTCCCACTCTCCCTCTCTCTCTCTCCCTCCCTCTATCTCCCTCCCTCTCTCACACCCTCTCTTCAGCCCTCCCTCGCTCTCTCCCAACCCCTCTCTCTCACCCTCCCCCTCTCCCACCCTCTCTCTCTCCCACCCTCTCACCCCCTCTTTCTCTCTTCCATCCCCCTCTCTCTCTTCCACACCCCTCGCTCTCTTCCACAACCCTCGCTCTCCTCCCCCCCTCTCTCTCTCTCATCCCCCCTCTCTCTCTCTCTCTCTCTCACCCCCTCCCCCTATCTCTATCTCCCTTCCCCTCTCTTACTTCCCCCTCTCTCTCTCTCTCTCTCTTTCTCACTCCCCCTCTTTCTCCCATCTCCCTTTTGTCTCTAACACCTCGTCTTTCACCCCCACCTCTCACACCCTCTCTCTCTACCCCTCTCTTGCATGCAGGCAGGGGGACAAAGTGGACACTGACTAACAGGTGACAGCAAGTGAGAGTTAATGATCCCATCCCTCCCCACCCCAAGCACTGCCACTGAACCCATCCTCCAGCACTGCTACTCATCCACCCCCCACCGCTGCCACTGATCCCATCCTCCTAATGAGGGACTAAAGGTCTCAGCATGAACCCCTGAGATCTAAGGGGTTACATCCTTAAATTTTAGTGGTTTATGCTGGGACTTGTATACATACAAGTCCCAGCATAAATATATACATATTGGCCTACATTTTTGAAGAAATTAGATTTTTTTTATTTTTATTTGATATTTTTAATAGCAGAAAGTAAAAAAAACATTTTTTTTTTGTTTTTTAAAACAATTTGTTCAAAATTGTTTATAGCACAAAAAATAAAAACCGCAGTGGTGATCAAATACCGCCAAAGAAAATCTCTATTTGTGGGAAAAAAATGACATAAATTTTATTTGAGTACAGCGTTGCATGACTGCGCAATCATCAGTTAAATAACACATGTTGCAAAACGTGTTGAGGAATTGGTTGATGGAGAAACGCAATATATATAAGTAGAATCTGTTTGTTACATCCCTTCTGGGCCAAGTTCTCTCTAATGGCTAGACTGTGTTATCTCATTATTAACAGAGGCAAAGTCTATGTAAATAGATATATTTAGGATTTTATATCTTTTTTGATGGCTGTGTATATATATATATATATATATTTTTTTTTTTTTTTTATATAATTTTGTACAAATAAAATTGTATGAGGGGGTATGTTTCCCCCCATATTTTAACTATTTTGTATGATGTGACTTTCTTGGGGCACCTCATGCTGGAACTAAGTTTGGGGTTTGTGAATTCTATTTGGATGTGGTGCCCTCTATGTGTACCCCATAACTTCCCAGATCTGCATAATCTTGTTTAAAAAAAATGAAAACAGGATTTTTTTATGATTGGTGGGTTTAGTGTACACAATTACAACTTACAGTAAAGTGTAACTCCCCTTTTGTGGGTAAAAGAAATAGCAAACAAAGACAAAATAATGTAGCGTATACCAGCCTTTCTCAACCAGTGTGCCGCGGCACACTGGTGTGCCGCCAGAGGTCCCCAGATGTGTATGTATGTGTGTGTGTACATGTGTATGTGTGTGTACATGTGTGTGTATGTACGTGTGAGTGTGTGTACATATGTATGTGTGTTTCTACATGCATGTACATGTATGTACTGTGCATGTATGTGGGTACATGTGTCTGTGTGTGTGTGTGTACATGTGAGTGTCTTTGTGTGTACGTGTGTGTGCGTGTGTGTGCGTGTGTGTGTACATGTGTGTGTGCACATGTGTACATGTGTCTGTATATGTGTACTTTGTGTGTGTGTGCGTGTGTACATGTGCGTTGGTATATGTGTGTGTACACGTGTCTGTATGTGTGTGTGTGTGTGTTTGTACATGTGTTTGTATGTGTGTACACATGTGTCTGCCTGTGTCTGTATGTGTGCATAAATACATGTGTCTGTGTGTGTGTGTGTGTGTGTGTGTATATGTTTGTGTGTATATGTATGTGTGTAGGTATGTTACTTTAAATCCTGATTCCCCTATTCCTGTACCATCAGAACTGCTTTTGTAGGGCTTGTTTGTGATAGCAGCAAGGACTGCTGCTCCTCTGAAAAGCAATTCATGCTCAGATCACTTTTCAGAGGCATTTGACAGACGTTAAAGAGGCAATATGTCCCCTCCTTACCACCTGTTTTAAGCCCATAAATCAGTGTTGCCAACCCCCCGGAGTGAAATTTACTGGCAGAACGCCAAAATTTACGGACGGCACCAATTTTTTACTGGCACTGCAAAAAATGTACATAAAATAGCCGTTTTCAGTGCTAAACCGTGCAAATATGAATAATTAAACTATAAACATGTATATAGTGCTATTAGCAATGTGTTTAAGTTAAACAAAAGTCATAAACCATATTTCTCCATTTACATGAAGGTCAGATAAATATAACCCAGCCAGCACAGAGTTCCCCTATATATCAGTGTGTGCAGGATTTCCCTTACAGTGTAACTGACGTAAAGAGGAATGCTGCAGATCTTGATTTAAGGGGGAACTCTGATGTAAGCGGGTGCTCTGTTGACCAGAAACCACCTTATATCAGAGTCCACTGCATTCCCCTTTACATCAGAGTTCCCACTTACATCAGGGTCTGCAGCATTGCCCTTTACATCAGAGCTCCCTTTTACATCAGGGTCCACAGAGTTCCCCCTTGCACTGTTGACTGCAGACATGGCACAGGAGGTGGTCAGAGAATGCGGTCATGGTACAGGAGGTGGTCAGAGACTGCGGACATGGCACAGGAGGTGGTCAGAGACTGCGGACATGGCACAGGAGGTGGTCAGAGACTGCGGACATGGCACAGGAGGTGGTCAGAGACTGCGGTCATGGCACAGGAGGTGGTCAGAGACTGCGGACATGGTACAGGGGGTGGTCAGAGACTGTGGACATGGTACAGGAGGTGGTCAGAGACTGCGGACATGGCACAGGAGGTGGTCAGAGACTGCGGACATGGCACAGGAGGTGGTCAGAGACTGCGGTCATGGCACAGGAGGTGGTCAGAGACTGCGGACATGGTACAGGGGGTGGTCAGAGACTGTGGACATGGTACAGGGGGTGGTCAGAGACTGCGGACATGGTACAGGGGGGTGGTCAGAGACTGCGGACATGGCACAGGAGGTGGTCAGAGACTGCGGTCATGGCACAGGGGGTGGTCAGAGACTGCGGACATGGCACAGGAGGTGGTCAGAGACTGTGGACATGGTACCGGAGCTGGTCAGAGACTGAGGACATGATACAGGGGGTGGTCAGAGACATGCGGACATGGTACAGGGGGTGGTCAGAGACTGTGGACATGGTACAGGGGGTGGTCAGAGACTGCGGACATGGTACAGGGGGTGGTCAGAGACTGTGGACATGGTACAGGGGGTGGTCAGAGACTGCGGACATGGCACAGGGGGTGGTCAGAGACTGCGGTCATGGTACAGGGGGTGGTCAGAGACTGCAGACATAATACAGGAGATGGTCAGAGCCTGCGTGGACAATGGAAGTGCCCTCCTCACCCCCTCACAGTAGTTTCTTCCTCTGTCCCCCTTAGCTCTCCACATCAGTGTCCTCCTCCTAAGTCCCCTTCACCTCTCCATAGCCATATCAGTGACATTACTGCAGAGTGAAGCTGTGTGACTGCCTGTGGAGAGGTGAAGGGGGCACAGGAGCTGGACAGTGATGTCCTCTGCCCCCTGACTCATCTCTCTACTACTTCAGTTTCAGTCTGCGTTGCTAGCTGAGTGTCGGAGGCTCGGAACCCCACTCACCAGACCAGTCCTCTGCTCTTCTGTGTGCTCTCTCTGCCTCTGCTGTCACAGCCTGTCTGCTCTGTCCACTCCACTCCACCATCCATCCGTACGTCGCGTCCGTCCAGCAGCATCTTCTAGTTCTTGTCCACAGCTGCAGCACAGACTCCACTCCACACTGTTACTGGCATGGCGCCTGGCAGCCGGCGGGAAAATTTAAAAGACGGCGGGGGCGAAGGCAGGGGCGGGCGCAGGCGGGCCGTGGCACTCGTCCGGCGACGATCATCATCTAGTGCGAGTCTGCATCTCTCTGCGAGTGCGAGAGAGCTCGGGGATCTCCGGAATTGCGCGCCGCGCATGCGCAGTTCTGACCTTGCTGCCGCCGCCGTAGATTTACTGGCACTTTTCTCCTGCTACGGGCATTTACGGGCAGGAGAAAAGTGCCCTGTTTTTACGGGCTGTCCGTAAATCTACGGACGGTTGGCAACACTGCCATAAATGCAGCATCACTACTCCGCAACCGTGCAATACACACAATTGCAGGATAGTTGCAGTGCAGCTCAATTCACCCTGGGTATACCTCCAGCTTCAGCTACAGCATGTGTACACCCCCAGCTGCTGCTTCTGCAGCTAAAGGAGAAAAAGTTGGAAGTGATTAAAAACAGCTCAACCATGTGGTTTTACCGCCCCTCCAACCTGAAATGTGAACAAGCCCTTGGTTCACATCTGTGTGGCTGCGTGCTGCTTGTAGGGCATTCATTTCAATGGCCTTCCCTATCCGCAGAAATGCAGGGAAAGAAGTCTCTGACCCTTTTTTTTTAAATTGCACCACACCAAAAGCACCCCACAAATGCCCATGTGTGGGGTACCACTAATTAATGGCACCCCTAAAGAGCAGAGCATTTGTCTGTGTGTCAGGAACGGGAGCAATTTTGCATGTGTTCGGCAACATACAGTAATGTGACCAAGCCTAGGACAAGGGTGCCTCAAGACTGAAAGTACTTTTCAGGGTGCCAAAACTGGTAAAAGGTTGAGAAACACTGCTGTATACAATAGCGACACAAATCATATTGTAATTGAATATTATTAAAAATCACCTTTCTTTTTCAATCTGCAGCCGCTGTCATTTTCTGTAAAATGCAATATGGCTACCTGGAGGTGTTCTGTACACAGAATGTATACTGACCACACCCCAGAAACATCATTTCCTGCTTGTGTGATTGGCTCACCAATTTTCCCAGAAGTCTGCACTAAGATATCCCCTGCAACAAAAATGTCATTTTTGGTCAGATACTCCCAATAGGAAATCACATCTAAAGGGATGCAGGCCCAGCAGCTTTCTTCATTAGTGCCCTGCAGGTGGAGCAGCTGATTGATAATTATAAAACCACTCCCATTAAATTCACTTTCCCACATGGACACAGACAAGCACACAGGGATTTCTTCAGAATAACAAAAGTTAGGAATCTGCAACAGTTTGTTATAATTCTTGCAATGTTTTTTCTCAACAAAATGGAGTTACGCTTTAATAACTAAGCTCGGTTAACATTCACTTTCCAATGTGAATATTCTCTATTAGTAAATCAGCATTGCATAGGACCACAGGACTATGAAGGGCCTAATGGCTTCATAGTGCAGGTAGAAAAAAAAACAACAAAGGGTCATTTAACACGGGCTTTCCCCCCGACGGACTCTGTTTTGCTCAGCAGGGATTGATTCACCGATCCCCGCTGAGCAGGCGGATGACAGGTCCGTCTCTGCTTACTTTGCAGAGACGGAGCTGTCAGATCCCCGCTGTCCTCTATGGGAGATCAGTTGAAAACTGACTGCCTGTCCGTTTTCATCCGATCCTCCGGATGGATGGAAAATAGGGTTTCCATTTGTCTGGAATTCATGGACAGGGTCGGATCGGAGAGCAGCGGGTGTCAGCGGAGATGTCACTGCTGACATCTGCTGCCCCATAGAGGTGCATGGAGCATCCAATCAGGTCCTCTTGAAAAACTGACAGGCTGACCTGATCAGAAAGCCCGTGTGAAAGGGGCCAAATGAGCACATGTCCTTTTCAGCATGCTGCCCTATAGGTGGCCACATACACTGGGATCTAATTGTACCATTCTCCATCGTCTGATATCTGCAGGGAGTATATGAACAAAGTCATTTATCACCCAAGTCAAAAATGCCTAAGTGCCTCCCACCGCATGGGCTGTGAGCTACTTTAACAGCATAGGTTGGAGGCCCTGCCCTTTTTGCACCCCTCTCATCCTTTTGAAGAACCCAACCCAAGGTGGCTGCCTTTTCTGCCTACCCCTCAGCCTGGCCCTGCACATATAGGCAGTTTCTCACCCAGGGTCGGCCCTACCATAGGTCCCACTGGGTCCATTGGACCCAGTGAGAACTTGGATAGGGGCAGCAACTTGACTTCCAAGATTTTTTTTTCCAGCAGTTTGGTGTGTCATCAGTTTGCGGTACATTACATGCGGCAATTCCCCATCTCATACTGCCACCCGTAGTGCAAACTGATGAGTATAAGGCAGTGGAGCGTCCCCTTCGTGTAACGCCCCCCACATGATCGTAGTGTGTGTAATGACATCAGACATCAGCGCACTCCATCTGATGGAGGGCAGGCTGGATCTTCTAGGGTGGTGGGAGCGGCAGACACAGGAGTGACAGGAGGACTGAGGACAGATGGTGAGTGTTTGGTGGACCGGTCCCATGGTGAGTTATGGAAGAAGATTAACAGTATATATAATTATTTCTAATTGTTATGTTTATATAAAATAATTTATGTGGGGGCCATTTATTGGACGAGATATATATATATATATATATATATATATTTTTTTTTTTTTTGGGGGGGGGGGGATCAGCATTTCATTCTTGGACCCAGGCAGCACAATGTCTTGGGCCAGCCGTGTTCTCACCACACTGCAATCAGTAGAGACTGCTGAGTCTAGCAGTGACCGCATATGACGTTGCCCAAGTAGGATCCCTGCCCTGGAGGGTGGGGGGATAATGACCTTCTCTGATCACAGGAAGAGATGTTACTACACAGAAATATTCCAGCTTGGGTTGGGAAAAGATGCCAATCGTCCCAGAGAGAAGGGAAGGAAGAGATAACCCGTCTGAAATATTCCAGAGAATTTACCACCACTGGAATCGTCTGGAACATTTCCTTGTAAATGATCTAATCCTTCACTCTTTTATGGATCCAAAGCACTGTGCCTGTACCTAGCGCATGGCGGGTGATGGAGCATGGCGGGTGATGGTGATAACCTTACTGCGAGGTCCTGGAAGGGAGCCATGGATCTCCCTGTTGGAAGAGAACAATCTGTAAATGCATAGATCATCCCCAATTTATACATTCCACTCATCAACTGACACAATTTACTTCTCACCACCTGATTCATAACTTTCCCTTAGATCCAAAACGCATTTAATATCTGCTGCAGGTCAAGATAAAATAAATTGGCAGGAATTTGCTTTTTATCTAATTGGATAATTCAAATGACTTTTCACACAACTTTTTGATATCTGTTCTTTGCACACACCAGATCTCCTTCATGGTGCTGCATGGTGAATGTGCTTTTTACAGCTCCACTGCAAATCTATTAGACTGAGTCTGCCCAACTGAAAGCAATAGACCTAGGGGGGTCTTTAATGACCTGAAACACCCACAATGTATCTGGCAGCTAGACAGCAGAATTTTCTGGAGCTTCAGCTTATGTAATAATGTAAAAACAGGCACGTGCCATGCTGATTTGTGTGGATTTTAATAACAGGTCCACTTTACAAACTCTAGGAGGAGATGCCAGACACAGCTTGCATGGTGCTGCCATCCATATTCCTGGGCTAATTTTTTATATAATAAAAAGGTCTTCCAGGCAGGCAGCAGCTCAGGCTAAAAAAAAACACCTTCAGTGCAGAGGTGTACACTGCAGTACTTCTGCTTCACCACAAGATGTCAGTCTTTCAGGTTAAAAATGAATAATCACCCAAGTGGAAAGACTGAGGACATACAGTGAATGCAGGGCATCACACCATGGCACCCTTCATTCACTGTTCACTAGTGCAGAGAGAATCAATGACACCTTTGCCTAGAAGAGGTCAGGGGGACCCTGCTGTATCACGTGACCGGCCTGAAGACCCCTGAAAAGTAAATTTCACCTGGGGGGCCACATGGGGGATAGGGGGAGTTGGGTTTTAGAGTAAAATTGCCTTCACCAATGGCTTGCACACACTAAAAACCAAACAAATTATGAATGAACCCCTCAGCAGAGCTGCAGATAACAAATGTAACCAAGATTCAGATGTTGGCAGCTGAAGTTATAGTGAGATCTTGACAGTTCTAATTTTAGGATCCCTCCCTGGCTCCCAATTGGTCAATAGGAAGGACATCATAGTGAAGGTTTAAGAGATGAGAGGGGCGGAGTAAGGCTCCAGTTTTACAGAAAAAGTGGTGATTGGCTTGTAACTTCAGCTGCCGATATCTATGGATCTATTGAGTATTTTGACATGCAATCTTCACTGAAGATGACCTCTGCTTACGGATAGTGGCATCATACACACAGTATGGGGGGAGATTTACTAAAACTGGTGCACACAGAATCTGGTGCAGCTGAGCATGGCAACCAATCAGCTTCTAATGTCAGCTTGTCCAATTAAGCTTTGACAATAAAACCTAGAAGCTGATTTGTTACTATGCACAGCTGCACCAGATTCTGTCTGCATTCGTTTTAGTAAATCTCCCCCATGTGATTTCCTGGGCTTCTGACAGGTTTATTTTTGGGTTATGATTTCTCAAGGTTGGAATGACAACAATTTCCTGATTTGGCCATTTTCTGCAGATCAGATGCCAATCTAATGTCTATGAGCACCTGCAGACTGCAGGCAACCGCGATTGGATAACATAGAAATGTTTTGATCAATCATTATTATCACCCCTGAGGTAACAGCGGTGTCTGTGCGTGTCTCCACTGCTCCTCTCTATAGGCATTGGGGTTGATTTACTAAAGGCAAACAGACTGGGCACTTTTCCAAGTGCAGTTGCTCCATTCAATCACGTGCAAGCAAAAATGCTGTTTTTTTTTTTTTTTCATACCTTGCACCTGATTGGGTGTTCTTTCTAACATGAAGCTTTACCTCTTTTACTAAGCTCTGAAGCAACTGCACTTGCAGAGCACAACTGCACCTGTGAAAGTGCACAGGCTATTGGCCTTCATCAACCCCACTGTTGGTCACATTGCGCCTGAATGCTTTCTTATCTCCTATACAAGAGACTGCAAAACAGTAACATCTCATCAATGGAATTTCCAAACAATTCAGCACACAGAGAAAATTCCCTCACTACCGATTGATCTTCAATATCAATTGGAACATTGATTGAGATGTTATTCCCTTCTGTGATCTCTTGACGTATGATTTAGGAACCACTCACACCTGCATAGCGTGACATGGCATTTTTCCTGTGACTGCATAGAGCAGCCCTTTGCGTGACAAATGTGCCAATGTATCTCCTGCACCTTTCTATGTAGTGAGCCTTGCACTTTTTTGTAAGTTTTTTGCATGGCTAAAAATGGGACTGCTACAAGCATTTGTGGTACCATTGAGTATTAACCACTTCTGGACCGGAAGGATTTGCCTCCTTAATGACCAGGCCATATTTTGTGATTCGGCACTGCGTTATTTTAATGGACAATTGTGCGGTCGTGTGCAGGGCCGGTGCTAGACTGTTTTACGCCCTAGGCAAGATCAGCTACTTGCGCCCCCCCCCCCCCCCAAAAAAAAAAATAATAAAAAGGGAAGGGGTTAAAAACTGCTCTATGTCATATCCAGTGACCCTGATCTGATGGTTCCTCCATGTAATGCTGTCATACCCAGTGATCCCAATGTTCCTCTATGTCACATCAGGGGTCCCTGATGTTCCTCCATGTCATACCCGGAGACCCTGATGTTTTTCCATGTCACACCTGGGGACCTTGATGTTCCTCCATGTCACACCTGGGGACCCTGATGTTCCTCCATGTCACACCTGGGGACCCTGATGTTCCTCCATGTCACACCTGGGGACCTCAATCCCCAATGGCACACCCAGGGATCCAAATTCCTCATGGCACACCTGGTGACCCCAAACCCCTGTTACACTTGTGACCCCTCTACCCCATGTCACACCTGGTGACTTTGATTCCCCATGGCACACCTGGTGACCGCAATTCTCTTTCACACCAGGGATACTCCATGTCACACCCAGGGACCCTGATTCCCTGTTCTGGGGACACTTACTGGGTAGTATGAAGAGAGTGGCCTGCACTCTGCCCTCCTTCACCATGATCCTGCTTATTCCTTCTCCCAGGATGCTCCTCTCCTGGACCACAGTGCTCACCACAGCTCCAACCGGCTACTGGTGGAGGGAGAAGCAGCAGTCAGAGAGTTCCGCACCTCCTTCATCACCAACCTCCTCAGACCATTCCGTTGCCTCGTCACTTCTGCTCCAGTAAAGGTGCCGCCCTCCAGTGCCGAGCTCCGGCTTAGGTTCAGCTCTCCTCCACTACCTGCTTAGTACCGACCCAGGGAAATGAACAGCTGCCCACCAGCTCAGATTAGAGAGTCACTTCCCGCCCAGGGATTAGGCCGCTCAGCTCCAGACGAAGAGGATCATAATGCAGCTAGCACTCCGGTGGGCTCCTTTCATGCCCCTTGGGGCTCCCCCAACAATGGTGGAAAGCCAGGGCCTGGTAGTTCTGTCACTGCCCCAGACACCTGGCATCTTCCTCTGTCCCTTCTTCTTCCCCCACTGCCGTCCCTTTCCTCAGCTCACAAGGATCATTCATGACGGAGAATGAGTGCTGACTCATGGCTGCGCCCCTAGGTGGCAATGCGCCCTAGGCGGCTGCCTAGTTTGCCTAGTGGAAGCATCGGCCCTGGTCGTGTGACGATGTACCCAAATAAAATTGATGTCCTTCTTTTCCCACAAACAGAGCTTTATTTTGGTGGTATTTGATCACCTGTGCAATTTTTATTTTATGCGCTATAAACAAAAAAATAGAGACAATTCTGAAAAAAAAAAAACAATATTTTTCACATTCTGCTAGATAACATTCCCAAAAAGAAATGTAAAAATCTAAATTTATTAACATTTTAGGCCAATTCGTTTTCTGCTACATATTTTTGGTAAAAAAAAAAATCGCAATAAGCATATTTTGATTGGTTTGCGCAAAAGTTATCGCATCTACTAACCACGGGAATGATTTATGCCATTTTTATTGTTTTGTTGTTTTTTTTTACTAGTAATGGCGGCGATCTGCGAATTTTTACGGGACAGCGACATTGCGGCGGACAGATCGGAACCCCTGACTGACATTTTTGACACTTTTGGGGGGAACCAGTGACATTACTACAGTAATCAGTGCTAAAAATATGCACTGTTACTGTATTAATGACACTGGCAGGGAAGGGGGTTAACATTATGGGTGATCGAGGGGGTTAAATGTGAGCCTAGGGGAGTGATTCTAACTGTGGGGGGCGCGGCTTGTGAAATGACCATAGAGACCTGCGTTCCTATATAGAAGGATCACAGGGGCTCTATGATCATTCCAAGGAGAAGAACAGTCGGCTGTGTTTACAACAGCTGCCCGTTCTTCTCTCTCAGCGGGGAGCGTTCGCGGGTGTCAGGCGGCAATCGGAGCAGCCTGCCCCGTGCATCCGCTTCCCCGCTGACGAGCGGGGGCGGGTAACGCGCAGCCGGTGGTGCACGCTCGCCCCCTAGCTGCCTGCGCACGACCCATGTATACCTACGGCGATTCACGCAGGAGCGGCTGTCTGCCGCAGTATTAATGCGGCGGGCAGTCGTAAAGTGGTTAAAGGAGTTGTAAAGTCAGAAGATTTTTTGTCCAAATGCATTGTATGTGTGTAGCAGCCGCCCCAGCACCCCCTAATACTTACCTGAGCCCATCTTTATCCAGCAATGTCCACGAGTCCCTCACCCCCATGGGACTCTCCCTCCTGATTTGCTGAGACACAACCGCAGTACCAATGGCTCCAGAGGCTGTCACTCAAAGTCAGTTAGTCAATCAGGAGAGAGAGGGACGGGGCCGAACCACAGCTCAGTGTCTGAATGGACACATGTAGCTGCAGCTCGGCTCGGATGACCCCATAGCAAGCTGCTTGATTTGGGGGCACTTGACTGGAGGGAGGGGCCAGGATCAGCAACGAGGGACCCGAGAAGAGGAGGATCGGGGCTGCCCTGTGCAAAACCAACCGCACAGAGGAGGTAAGGATAACATGTTTCTTATTTAAAAAATGAATAAATAGAAAAGAAGCCGTACAATCACTATAAAAGCACCACAAGTGCAATGCGCGTTGTGTCACCTTTGGGCACATTTCTGGAAATGTGCGTAGAAACGTGCAATTCTGTACACATTCCTGGAACACAAAGGCATGAATGGGACCTTAAAGTATAACTAAGGCCCCTTTTCACACTTGTGCCACTTGTCCTGCGACTTGGAACTGCAAAGTTGCATGACAAGTCATACCCCATGATTTCCAATGACTATCATAACTGTGCGACTTCAAGTCGCAGCGACTTCAAAGTACTCCACTTTGTTCCAAGTTTGATGCAACTTGAGGTCCATAGACCTCAAGATTACACAGGCATTGCTTCAAGTCGCGTCAATGTCACGCAGCAAAGTCGTATCGAAGTGGCGTGACATTCAGGTCATACAAGTGTGAAGGGGGCCTTAGGCCCCTTTCATACTTTTGCGACTTGGGACTGTAACGTTGCATGACAAGTCGTATCCCATCATTTCCAACGAGTGCCATTCATAGCTGTGAAACTTGAAGTCGCAGTGACTTCAAAGTAGTCCCTGCAGTACTTTGCCCTGACTTTGATGCAACTGGAGGTCCATAGACCTCAAATTACACAAGCATTTCTTCATGACGCATCAAAGTCGCATGACTTTCACATACCTCCCAAGTTTTTGAGATGGGAATGAGGGACACCTATTAGTATATAGACATAAGACACATCCGGCTACACCCCTTAAAGGAGATTTGTACAAAAAAAAAATATTAGTTAAACCCACAAGTGCATTTTTTTACTACTATTCCCTTATATTGGCTTTTAGGAATTACAAATGCAGCAATTTAGAAATTGGATGAAAGGGTTAGCACTGGGAAACACTTTTTGATAGATAAATAGTGCATTTTATATTCAATTATATAGATCAGACCAAAATGAGGAACTAATGAGGAGGAAAGAGGGACAGAGGGACTTTGTTTCCGAATCAGGGAAAGTCCCTCGAAATCAGGGACAGTTGGGAGTTATGCTTTCAGGTCGTAAAAGTGTGAAAGTAGCCTATAGGTACAACTTTTTCTAGTTTTAAATAGAGTGGAGAGGAATTAGAAGGTTTGTCAGTTTTTATTGCTGTCTGTTCCCCCATTAAGGAGATTCCCCTCTCTATTTGTCCTGTTTACTATTATCATGGAAAGTGAAAGTAAAAGAAAATCCCAAATTTTGGGTTGTCCCCAGAAAAGTGTTAGTGAGGAAATCTTCCAATGCGGACACTAGTTCAGGTGACCTGGAGGTCCCCAAGGAAGTCCCTTAATTTGCAGGGATTTCCACTAACTTCCTGTTTGGCTATGGGACAGGAAGTGAAGGAAAATTTCTGCAATGGGACACGAATGGCAAAAACCAAACTGATGGATTATAACACTCCCTTGCTCTATCTAAAATTAAAAAAAAAAAAAAAAGTTTTGCCTATTGTTCTACTTTTACCAGTTCTGGCCCGCCAACCTCAAATATACTGCGGCAGGGTGGCCCGGCTGCACGAAATCACGTACATGTACGTGATTTTGTGCAGGAAATGTCGGGGGCACAAGTGAGCACACGTGCCGCCAGAGCACCGTTCCCACTGTGATTGAACATAGCGAGAGCCAATCAGCGGGTCCGGTAGCCTCAATGGCTGCCAGGACCCGCCGATCATTCAGAGGAATGACAGAACGGCGGTCTGACTAATTAGACACCGATCTCTCCTTTCCTCTAGTGCATCCACCTCCCCCCACAGTTAGAAAGGAGCACACTTGGTCGCCGCTGGTGTTAACCCCTTCCCAGCCAGTGTCATTTATACAGTAACAGTGTATTTTTTTTTTTTTTGGCACTGATCACTGTATTGGTGTCACTGGTCCCCAAAAAGTGTCAGTGTCAGATTTGTCCGTCGCAATGTCACAGTCCCGCTAAAAATCGCTGATCGCCGCCATTACTAGTAAAAACAATTTAAAAGAATAAAAAATCCATTAATGTATCCCATAGTTTTTGGACGCTATAAATTCTGTGCAAACTAATCAATATACACTTACTAGGATTTTTCTTTACCAAAAATATGTAGCAGGATACCATGTCCTAAATTGATGAAAAAATTTGATTTTTTTAAATTTTGAATTGGGAATGTTTTATAGCAGAAAGTAAAAAATATTGTTTTTTTTTTTTTTTTTCAAATTTGGTTCTTTTTTTGGTTATAGCACAAAAACTAAAAACCGCAGAGGTGATCAAATACCACCAAAAGAAAGCTCTATTTATGGGGGGGGGGGGAAAATATCAATTTTATTTGGGTACAGCGTTGCATGATCGCGCAATTATCAGGTAAAGTAACGCAGTGCCGAATCGCAAAAAATGGCCTGGTCAGGAAGAGGGTAAAACCTTCCGGAGCTGAATTGGTTAAACTCTGACAATAAAAATAGAATCTCCATACAACCAATAAGAACTCTCCAATACATTTTAGGACCCACCATCCGTGGGGTTGATTTACTAAAACTGGAGACTGCAAAATCGAATGCAGCTCTGCATAGAAACCAATCAGCTTTCAGTTTATTTTTTGTTTTTGTCAAAGCCTAATTGAACAAGCTGAAGTTAGAAGCTGATTGGTTACTATGCGCATTTGTTTTGTAAATGTTCATTAAATCGTGCTAGGCATGTGCGGTGTTTTTTGCGCCACATACATAGAGCAGCTTATTCATTTGATTGGCTGTCCTGAGCTCACCAGAATTCAGCAAAGTGGCTCAGGCAACTTTTTGAGTAACAAACTTCAGTGTTTTTTAACGGCATGTTTGATGTGTGTTTTTTCAAGAGAAGAACACACATTTTTGTCACATTTGAGGTGGCATTAACAAGCGTGACATTTTTGCGTGTTTTGTTTATGTTTGCAAAATTGTGTTTACGAAATGCTGCATGTGAACAATCCCAAATTTTAGCTCATCATACATGTTACAATCTCACCATACAATCTTTGTATAATCAACTTGATTCACTAAAACTATTTAATATGGAGACCTACATACACTGTTCAATCAGAATCAGACAGGGCCTTGAATTTAACAGTTTTTGCCAGATCTAAATTAGATTGTACAGTCAGATTATAATGTGTGTGGTGAGCCTGACACATGTGATTTGTATGTGATTGGATCTGCTTAGTTGTATGGATTGATTGATTGATTAATTGATTCCTGTGTGGCCACCATTAGAATTCTCAGACATTCCCACTAAAATATAAATTCTCCTGTAATTTGGGGACAATTTTCTGTAATTTGGGGAAATAAGAGACAGTTTTTTAAAAGATTCCACCAAAATCTGACAACCTGAACCTCCAAATTCTAATATTCCGGTTACAATGGAAGGCTGGGTGACAACAGGAGACATCGCCGGAAATTATTTTCTGTTTGCGACAGAATTTCTGTTTTTAAAACATTTACCAGCACAAACCGGGCGATTATAATCTGATATCTATTCCAGGTACAAATCGTCAGGAACGACCCACCCAATCCTAGCTATAAAATATCCATCGCATGGTTAGTTCCCTACTGATTATTTCGTTATCTTTCGTTTATCTTTTCCCGGTCCAATGGAAGATCGGCCTCCAGTTTGCAGATTGTTCTATCAGTGGGAGGACATCGCAGCAATTCTACAAACTGGGAAGAAATCGAAGAACTCTCCACATGGAAATAAACGGCTAAAAGTAATTCACAAACGATTTCTATCAGGAAAGAAAGTTGCAAGTTCCCTTTCTGATTGTCAGCTTAGAAGCTGCAGATAATATCGGAGGTCGGCCAGAAACTTGGAAGCCCGACCTTCCCCGGACATCTGGGGACAACAGGTGACACCGATAATTGGGAGGATAGAAATAGACCGACAGGGACAGAGAGGTGACAACAACGAAATTCAATCCGGAATCGGATATTAACCGGAGAGACGAAAACACAATTCCAGCACCCAGCAGGAGATATTATTATTAATTTTATTATTATCATTATTATTATTATTATTATTATTATTATTATTATTATTATTATTATTATTATTATTATTATTATTATTATTATTGTTGTTGTTGTTATTATTAGTATTATTATTATATTTATTTATTTATGTTTGCTGTATTATTATTATGATTATTATTATTTTATTATTGTTACTATATTATTACTACTACTAATATTATTATTATTACTACTACTTATTGTTAATATATTGTTGTTATTATTATTATTATTTCGTATTATTACTATATTGTTATTATTATTATTATTATTTGTTACAATATTATTATTAATAGTATTAGTTGTAGTATTTTTTTTTTATTTATTTCTACTAATAATTTTACTTTATTGTGGTTATTATTTAAAATATAACTAAAGGCAAAACTTTTTTTGTGGCTAGAGTGGAGAAGGATTAGCTGTCTGGGTCCCCCAGATTAACCCTCTCTATTTGTCCTGTTTACTCTTATCAGCAAAATTGAAAGTAAAAGAGAATCCAAAATTTTGGGTTGCACAACAATAGATGGGAACTCTTCCAAAGGTGACACTACTGGTGGCCCTGGTGCTAGCCAGGGTTTCTCTAGAGTGATTTCCTCTTACTGGTGTTCAGGAAGTGAAGGGAAATGTCACCAATGGAACACATGGCACAAAAAAAAAAAAAAAAAACTTGACAGGCATTATACTCTTCCCTAACTTCATCTATGAAAATTCATTTTTGCCTTTATTTCTGCTTTTAATCCCGTAAAATATATATTTTTTAAATTAGTAAAATATTTTTTGTTTATTTTGTTGATAATATATTATTAGTAATACTAAAATGATGATGACGATGATAATAATAATAACAGTAAAATTACTATTATTATTATTATTATTATTATTATTATTATTAATAATAATAATAATAATAATAATAATAATAATAATAATAATAACATAGTAATAGTAAAATGATTATGAGGATGATGAAAATAATAATAACAATATTAAAGTAACAATATTAAAATAATAATAATAAATAATAATATGACACTACTTATTACATAGAAATTCAGGTTAGAGAATGAGTCACGAATAAGAATTGTTGCTCTGTCATTTCTGAATTGTATTTCACTCTTATTTTTAATGATTTATTTTACTCTTTATAAGGTGACTGTAATTTAGGCTCTGGTGACACATTTATGATTAGACAAACACAAGAAATCGGCTCCTGTTTGTGCAGTAATTAAGTTGTTATTCGCAGAATTATCTCTAATTGCAGCTTTTGAGTGCGGTAATCGGAGTCATTGTTCTGCCATCACTTGGTGACCACACACACGATTTACGACCTGAACAAGCAACCAACTCGGCCAGATCTCTGCCGAACTGAATATATAGCGATGCCCTGTATCCGGGATTCGTAGACGAATTTCCTTTATGCCCTCAATATTTCTGTAAAGTTAGTTACACTTCGCCCGATATTTCACCCCAGACTAATCTGTCCAAATTGTTCGGCGATATTTTCTGCTGCTTCCAATCCATCTCTATCGCTGGAGAAGTGAAACGTTAGGAATGTAATGTATTGATTACTCCCCATCCTCTATCCCCATAGAATGTATTGATTACTCCCCTCCTCTATGCCCATAAAGTACCCTATATATGCCCAGACTATAAATATCGGTTCCATAAGAGTGTGCCACGACAGAAACATGATTTATTTCTCCCATAGATAATACTTTAAATCATGTTTATGTAAAAAAAAAAAAAAAAAGTACAAGTTATATGTTTTCCAAAAGAATGCAAACCACTGTAAACTGAGACACTACCAAACATCTGAACACATAGCTATAAAATAATAATAATAATAATAATAATAATAATATCATGCTAGTTATTTGCATTATTTGTCTTTTTATTATTATTATTATTATTATGCTAGTTATTCGCATTATTTGTCTTTTTATTATTATTATTATTATTATTATTATTATTATTATTATTAATAATAATAATAATATTATTATTAAAAGATGTCATATTGGCAGAGCTTAGAAAGGGTTCCTGAGGCCACAATTGGCCGATGAAGGGCCCCAAGATTGGAGTACAAGGAATGATATCTTCATGTAATATTGATTTTACCCGCCGGACTCTGTACTGACCTGAAATATTAGTAAATACCATTCTCTTATTCCTGTTCTGGTTTGCCTAAAAAAGGGGGGTCCCTTCCTAAAACTTAGCTCCTTATTCAGGGTAGGGGGGGTAGGGGGGGGGGACGGACCACTTAAGGATTCCCATGGACAGACTGGACCACACTGAAGGTACCTGGAGCAAACTTTCAGAGGTCACTGGGACAGACTGGAACATACTGGGGGTACAGAGGACAGATCTGCATACACCTTAGATCCCTGGATGGACACCTTCTCAGTCCCTGGGACAAATGAGGTCACTGGGACAGACTGGAACATACTGGGGGTACAGAGGACAGATCTGCATACATCTGAGATCCCTGGGTGGACACCTTCTCAGTCCCTGGGACAAATAAGTACGCACTGGGGGTCCCAATGACATAATGGTACACCCTGGGATGCATACTGTGACAGTGGAGCACACTGGGAGTTCCTGGGAAAGATTGACACACGTTGGAGTTCCTTGGAGTACACTGGAACACACCGGGGTCTCTGGCATAGACTGGCACACGCTGGAAGTACATGAGAAAGACTGGGAAACATTTGAGGTACAAATGGACAGACTGGCACATACTATGGGTCCCTGTGACAAGCTGAAACCCACTGGGAGTCCCCCAAAAAGATTTGCACACACCGTGGAAAAACTGGCTGACATTAGAGGCCACTGGGACTGACTGGTAAACACTGGGGGTTCTTTGAACAAACTGGCACACACGGGGGTTCCTATGATAGACTGGCATGCACTGGGTTTCCTATAATAGACTGGCACACACAGGGGGGTCCTAGGATAAAATGACACCCACTAAAAGTCTCTGGGATATACTGACACACACTGGGGGTTTGTAGGATAGACTGGCACACAGTGGCGGTCCTTGGAATAGACTGTCACACAGTGGGGGTTCCCAAGATAGACTGGCACACACTGGGGGGGTTCCCAGGATAGACTGACACACACTGGGGGTTCCTAGGATAGACTGACACAAAATGGGGGTTCCCAGGATAGACTGGCAGACATGTGGGGTTTCCAGGATAGACGGGCACACACTGGGGGTTCCCAGGATAGACGGGCACGTATTGGGGGTTCCTAGGATAGTCTGTTACACAATGGGGGGGGGGGGTACTAGGATAGACTGGCACACACTGGAGGATCATAGGATAGACTGACACCCACTGAACGTCTCTAGGATAGACTGGCACACACTGGGGGTCATTGAGACAGCTTGAAAAACTCTAGGAATTCCTTAGTCAGACTGGCAAACACTGGGGTTCCCTGAGACAGATTGCTACACCCTGGGGTTCCCTGAGACAGATTGCTACACATTGGGGGTCCCTGAGACAGATTGCTACACATTTGGGTCCCTGAGACAGATTGCTACACATTCAGGGGGCCCTGAGACAGATTCCTACACATTGGGGGTCCCTGAGACAGATTCCTACACATTGGGGGTCCCTGAGACAGATTCCTGCACATTGGAGGTCCCTGAGACAGATTCCTACACATTGGGGGTCCCTAAGACAAATTGCTACACACTGGGGGTCCCTGAGATAGATTGTCACACATTGGGGGTCCCTGAGACATATTCCTAAACATTGGGGGTCCCTGAGACAGATTGCTACACATTTGGGTCCCTGAGACAGATTGCTACACATTCGGGGGGCCCTGAGACAGATTCCTACACATTGGAGGTCCCTGAGACAGATTCCTACACATTGGGGGTCCCTGAGACAGATTCCTGCACATTGGAGGTCCCTGAGACAGATTCCTACACATTGGGGGTCCCTAAGACAAATTGCTACACACTGGGGGTCCCTGAGATAGATTGTCACACATTGGGGGTCCCTGAGACATATTCCTAAACATTGGGGGTCCCTGAGACAGATTGCTACACATTTGGGTCCCTGAGACAGATTGCTACACATTCGGGGGGCCCTGGGACAGATTCCTACACATTGGGGGTCCCTGAGACAGATTCCTACACATTGGGGGTCCCTGAGACAGATTCCTGCACATTGGGGGTCCCTGAGACACATTCCTACACATTGGGGGTCCCTGAGACAGATTCCTGCACATTGGAGGTCCCTGAGACAGATTCCTGCACATTGGAGGTCCCTGAGACAGATTCCTACACATTGGGGGTCCCTAAGACAAATTGCTACACACTGGGGGTGGGGGTCCGTGAGACATATTGCTACACACTGGGCGTCCTTGTGATAAACTGGCTCAAGCTGTGGGTTCTGAATATATAAGTATGGCATGGATACGATGGGGCACAATGACATTATATCGAACTCACTTCCAATTCCGGAATAAGAGCGCGGTCACTTCTCTAAGCCACAAAGCTGTTGTAGCACTACAAGTCCCAGCAGAACATGCTGAGCTTTGAATAGCGGAGAGGCTGCTGCCGCAAAGTGCAGCCACTAGAGGGCGCTGCCACCATACATATCCGACATGCAGATGTCTACACCGGACATAGCAATACATCATGCACGTTGTACTCACTGGCTGTACTAGGATAGGATCCTAAAGTATACTATATTCACTGCACACCAAAATTATACTATATACACAAGGAGTATGGTATGTATATATATATACTATACACACTGCACACCAAAATTATACTATATACACAAGGAGTATGGTATGTATATATATATATATATATATATATATACTATACACACTGCACACCAAAATTATACTATATACACAAGGAGTATGGTATGTATATATATATATATATACTATACACACTGCACACCAAAACAGCACTATATACAATAGGTTAATGGTATATACTATAAATGTTACAGGCCATTCTATAGAATGTCTAAGCAATATATACATACATACAGTGTAGGCAAATTTAAAACATTAGTAACCGAGATGTTATACAATGCCTAGGGAAAGTATATAGCATAATAAGATAACACAGACATCGCATGCTTTGCCTAAAAGTATTCTTTAAAAATCCTAATTTCACATATCGTCCGTAACATATAAACTGCACAGCAAAACAGTACTATATACACCTGGGGTTATAGTATATAATATATTCACCGAACAGCAAAACAGTTCAATATACACCTGGGGTCATAGTATATAATATATACACTGCACAGCAAAACAGTACTATATGAACCTGGGGTCATAGTATATAATATATACACTGCACAGCATAACAGTACTATATGAACCTGGGGTCATAGTATATAATATATACACTGCACAGCAAAAAAATACTATATATACCTGGGGTCATAGTATATAATATATACACTGCACAGCAAAAAAAATACTATATATACCTGGGGTCATATAATATAATAAATACACCGCACAGCAAAACCGTACTATACACACCTGGGATCATAGTATATACTATATACACTGCCCAGCAAAACAGTACTATGTGAACCTGGGGTCATAGTATATAATTTTTACACCGCACAGTAAAACGGTACTATATACACCTGGGGTCATAGTATATAATATATACACTGCACAGCAAACCCGAACTATATGCACTGGGATCACAGTATAGGCTATTAAACACTGCACCCCTATACTCCCCTATACTGTTCTGTACACAGTGACATCGATATATATATGTGTGTTCATATCCTGTACTATTTACACTATCAATGTACACACACAGCATTATATACAATGAGACACTATATATGAGCTGCATTCATATGTTGTACTATATAGACTGGGATCACCGTACACACTATACACTATAAGCTGTACTATACTCTTACTGTATTAGCTTTACTCACTAATTATACTTATTATTACATACACTGTACTCACTATACTCATTATAGAAACTGTGCTCCCTATACTTATTATATGCACAGTACTGTATACACTGTTCTCGGTATGCATATATTATACACTGTGCTAGCTATACATAATATTAACACTGTATTCACTATACTTATATACACTGTACTCGCTAGATATATTTTATACACTGTGTTTACTTCATTGTATTGTATACAACGCACTATACATGCAGTATATATACTTTACACGCTGTACTCACTATTCATATTATTTACAATGTACTGTGCACACTGTTCTCACTATGCATATATACAGTACTGTATATATTGTAATTACTATACATAGTATATACACTGTGCTCACAATACTTATTATATACGCTGTACTCTATACACTCTTTTAAAAATACAGTAATATTATACACTGTGCTAACTATTCATATATGTACTGTATACACGACGCTCACTGTACATATGATATACACTGGGATCGATTCACTAAAACTGGAGCACTGTAAAGCTGTACATGGTAGCCAATCAGCTTCTAACTTCAACTGTTTCAATTAGGCTTTGACAATAACATCTTGGAGCTGATTGGTTTCTGTGCAGAGCTGCACCAGATTCTAGTAAATAACCCCCACTGCGCTCACAATACATATTATATGCATTGCATTGTAATGACTGGTCTAAATACATATGTATACACTATTGTAAATACTGTTCTCACTATACATATTATATACACTGTACTGCATACACTGTTCTCACTTATATACATTGTGCTCATTATACATTTTATATACACTGCACTGTATAAACAGTGTGCAGTATGCAGTATATATATATATATATATATATATATATATATATATATATATATCCTGTACTATATATGTAATGTGCTCACTATACATATTATATACTCTGTACTGTACACTGTACTATAAGTGTATTATACAATGTGCTTATTATACATATACAATTTGTTTACTATACTATACGCTGTACGCTGTACGTACTGTATACACACTACTCACTCATGTTATATTCACTTTGCTTACCTCACATTTATTATATACTGTGTTTACTATATATATTATATACACTGTGCTCACTACATACTTATACTGAACTGTGTACTATATGCACCGTGATAAATATATACAACATACTCACTAAACACTACTATATAAACTGTGCTCGTTATACTCTCAGTACATCTATACATTCTGCATACTACACACACTGCAATTTATACACAAAATTATTTACACCATATATATGGTATTCAAACTGTGCCCATATACCATGCACACTTTGTTCTCGCTATAATCCAATTCTCCCTCTCTCTCTTTCTCTCTCAGAAAGACCACTCTGAGATAACAAGGCCAATTCCCCCGACTTTGTCCTTACAGGTCCCATATAGCATATTAGACCTTATAACACACATATGCCATATGTCTCTATCATTATATATAGATTGCATACGTCCTGTGAATTAGTGCTCCCCACACACCTCTATGTACATTACAGATGTGCAATATATGATAACCTATAGATATGGATGCTTATTCCTTATATGATAACCTATAGATAGGGATGCTAATTCCTTATATGATAAATATAGATAGGAATGGTTATTCTTTATATGATAACCCATAGATAGGGATGGTTATTGCTTATATGATAACCTATAGATCGGGATGCTTATTCCTTATATGATAACCTATAGATCGGGATGCTTATTCCTTATATGATAACCTATAGATCGGGGTGCTTATTCCTTATATGATACCCTATAGATCTGGATGCTTATTCCGTATATGATAACCTATAGATAGGGATGTTTATTCCTTATATGATACCCTATAGATAGGGATGCTTATTGCACACCTTCAGCTGTGACAGGACTTTATAATCTGCTGGGCCGATGTACAGAATCCATACTGGAATATTCATGATGGAACCGGACAGATGCGGAAAAGTATCAGATATATCATATACTGTACATTGAGATTAGTACATACATTACACATCGTTTCCTATGTATCATGGGTAGACAAAACCGATACAGCTAGTTTATATTGTATGATGGGGACTACACGGAGTACCAGGTGTGATATATAGATGTCATCTTTCTGTACGATTAGTGGCTCCCACATACATAGTCCATACACCTGCCAATGGGGTTATAATCAATATATAAGTCTCCATAGGTGAACATACTCTAAATATTTCTACTACAGAAGGGCAGTGTAATAGATAGACATACAATATATAGCACTGGGCCAGTGTGTGGATAGATAGATAGATAGATAGATAGATAGATAGATAGATAGATAGATAGATAGATAGATAGATAGATAGATAGATAGATAGATAGATAGATAGATAGATAGATAGATAGATAGATAGATAGATAGATAGATAGATAGATAGATAGGGTAGGTGGATATATAATAAGCGATATATACAATGTATTACATTGCAGGTATGCTGGTAAATAACTGATCTATATTCTGGGTTTTAGGGGTGATATAAAAAAATACAGGAATTAAGTGAATTGGAATATATACTAGATTCAGCATATAAAATAATATAAAATATATGTTATGTCTGAGTGCCTGCTATCCAGTGTCCGGTGTGTTATATATTCTATATCCAGCTTTGCCTTCATTGATGTCTAACATTGTGCTATAATGTTTTGGTACTGTCTCACTTAGATTTTCATGGTTATATGGATTTCGATATATGAGATGTTTTCATATAAAATGTATTTTATCTTGTGTATTTGTTGCAATATTCAATAAAAATATTTAAATATATATCTGTGTGATATATAGTGTCCGGTGTGTTATATATTCTATATCTGTGTGATATATAGTGTCCGGTGTGTTATATATTCTATATCTGTGTGATATATAGTGTCCGGTGTGTTATATATTCTATATCTGTGTGATATATAGTGTCCGGTGTGTTATATATTCTATATCTGTGTGATATATAGTGTCCGGTGTGTTATATATTCTATATCTGTGTGATATATAGTGTCCGGTGTGTTATATATTCTATATCTGTGTGATATATAGTGTCCGGTGTGTTATATATTCTATATCTGTGTGATATATAGTGTCCGGTGTGTTATATGTTCTATATCTGTGTGATATATAGTGTCCGGTATCTAATATCTATGCATGTTGTCCAGTACCCGGTGTATAATATGTGTGCATTGTACAGTGTGCGGGTGCAGGGCGGTCGGGTGTTGTGCAGTGTGTGGAGCAGTCGGGTGATGTGCTGTCAGTGGGGGGCCTGTCTGCTCAATCAGCTGTCAGTCAGGACTGTCCTCACACACAGCACTCTCTGTTTATCGCTCGGTGCTGTCTGTCGGTGTATGTACAGAAACACCAAGATGAATATACATCATTCATACTTTCAAAAAAACATTTCTTTCAATTAAATACAAATAGCCAACCTGGGGTTGTGTGATGAGGCCGATTAACTAACCCAAGGGAATTCACTGCGGATTATCAAATAGAAAATGACTCCAATCTGGCCGGCTGTTTAAAGGGAAACGTTTCTCCGGCGGAAAAATTCCCCCTTCACAGAGACATCAGAAGGTATATGGGAATAGTAAGTGATGGGTATGCGGCATCAGCCTGGCTATAGGGGATAGATGTGCGGGAGATATAATGCTTTAATATAATGTTCTATACATAGGTATGGATTTATAAGTCATTGTTCAGGGCTCTCTGTGCTGTACATTATAATTCCCTTGGTGTCTATATACCTCTGTGTGTACTCTCATTCTCACTATAGATAGACAGATAGATAGATAGATAGATAGATAGATAGATAGATAGATAGATAGATAGATAGATAGATAGATAGATAGATAGATAGATAGATAGATAGATGTTATGGTACTATAAATTACATACACAAAGAAAAAAAAGAAAGAAAAAAATATATTAAAAAAAAAAATATATATATATATATATATATATATATATATATATATATATATATATATATATATATATATGTGTGTGTGTGTGTGTTTTATAGCATCTTAATGTATATCCTCTATAGCAGAGTATCGCATTTGAGCTGGCTATAGTAGTGCATTATTTATGTTCTTTAGTACTGTATAATATATGATTGTATGATATATAATACAGTATTATAGCTATACACCAGCATGTCCCCTGCCCTATACAGTGTGCAATGCTCATATATATGCTCATAATAAATTATATATATTAATTTTGTATTATTTATTTTATTATTATCATACCGTTATACTTTGCAGAGCCCCTTGTTGCAAAAAAGTGCCAATGTATACAATTCACATAGATACAGAGAGTATATAATGTGTGTTTATAGTTAGAAAGTAACAATCCGCTGTCACTCCAGATAAGAGGCAATACCCCCGACAGTCACATACAGCTAGATAGGGAAAAAATAAAAAAAAATTAAAAAAATATATTTATGAACAAAGAAAATTAAATTGTGTAAAACAGGAAAATATTTATAAAAAAAATAAAAATAAAAAAATGTTTTTTCTTCTGAGTGGAGCCGATCAGCCGATATGCTCAGCCCCCACATAAATACATCTATAGGCTGGTATAGGGGTTAGCAGAGCCTGGCACGTACCTTTGTGTGTTATTTGGGGCCCCCCCACCTCTAGTGCCACTACCTGATGCCACTTCACTTTACAAGATGGTAATTGGCACAAAGTGCTTCTCTTGTGTGCAGATGAGAGAGAAGCATGGAGCACACCGTGTCTACAACTGGCAGGGGGCGGGGCTAGCTCTCACTGACCCTGGAAAACCTCAGCAAAACCTGGACTGGAGCTACAAACTGATCGGCTAATCCCTTCAATTGCTTCTAGACTTTAAAACAACTATGCCAAGCAGGGCCGCTGTTGGAAATAACAGGGCCCTTTACAGCCTAACTGACAGACCCCACCAAGGGTTCGCTGCCCCCCCCCCCCCCCATACGAATACGTCAAAACAATATTTTCACAAAAAAAAAGACATGAAAATCATTATTAGTGGACACAAACATTCTACCATACATAAAAAACATGAATTCCATCTTCAAGCTGAAATTCTCCCCAAACAATAATGCACATATTCCACTAACTCCCAGTTCCAATCTCCCCTCCCAACACAAATCTTTGCTCCCTCCCGCCAATCACATCGCCCAGCTCAAATCCAACCTTAATCCCCCCTCCTAGCACACATCCCTATTCTTCTCAAACTTTCTTTCCTAGCAAAAATCTTCTCCCCCAAATCTCTCCCTAAACCCTTCTATTAGCCCATATTCCCCACCCCTCCTGGCACAAAATCCCCCCATCCCCCCACCCAGCACAAATCTTCTTTCTTCAATCCCCCTCCTAGGACAAATTCCCACAAATCCCTCCTCCATCCCCTCTAAATTACCCTCCCCAGCACAAATTCTTCCTTCCTACACAAATGCCACCCCAGCACTAATCCACCATCCCCCTCTTGGCACAAAATCACCCCATCTCCCCTCCCAGCACAAATCTCCTTTCTTCAATCCCCCTCCTAGGACAAATTCCCACAAATCCCTCCTCCGTCCCCTCTAAATTACCATTCCCAGAACGATGTCTTCCTCCCTACACAAATGCCACCCCAGCACTAATCCACCATCCCTTCCTGGTACAAAATCACCTCATCTCCCCACCCAGCACAAATCTTCTTTCTTCAATCCCCCTCCTAGGACAAATTCCCACAAATCCCTCCTCCGTCCCCTCTAAATTACCATTCCCGGCACAATGTCTTCCTCCCTACACAAATGCCACCCCAGCACTAATTGACCATCCCCTCCTGGCACAAAATCAGCTAATCTCCCCTTCCAGCACAAATCTTCTTTCTTCAATCCCCCTCCTAGGACAAATTCCCACAAATCCCTCCTCCGTCCCCTCTAAATTACCATTCCCAGAACGATGTCTTCCTCCCTACACAAATGCCACCCCAGCACTAATCCACCATCCCTTCCTGGTACAAAATCACCTCATCTCCCCACCCAGCACAAATCTTCTTTCTTCAATCCCCCTCCTAGGACAAATTCCCACAAATCCCTCCTCCGTCCCCTCTAAATTACCATTCCCGGCACAATGTCTTCCTCCCTACACAAATGCCACCCCAGCACTAATTGACCATCCCCTCCTGGCACAAAATCACCTCATCTCCCCTCCCAGCACAAATCTTCTTTCTTCAATCCCCCTCCTAGGACAAATTCTCACAAATCCCTCCTCCATCCCCTCTAAATTACCATTCCCAGCACAAATTCCTCCTCCCTACACAAATGCCACCCCAGCACTAATTGACCATCCCCTCCTGGCACAAAATCACCTCACCTCTCCTCCCAGCACAAATCTTCTTTCTTCAATCCCCCTCCTAGGACAAATTCCCACAAATCCCTCCTCCGTCCCCTCTAAATTACCATTCCCAGAACGATGTCTTCCTCCCTACACAAATGCCACCCCAGCACTAATCCACCATCCCCTCCTGGCACAAAATCACCCCATCTCCCCTCCCAGCACAAATCTCCTTTCTTCAATCCCCCTCCTAGGACAAATTCCCACAAATTCCTCCTCCATCCCCTCTAATATTATTTTCTGCTCCACTGATCCTCCTGCAGTCCGGGCCCCCTGTGTGTCCGGGCCCCCTACAGGAGGACCGGTGGTCCCCACCTATCAGTGACCCTGATGCTAAGGACTGGCACTAGAGGGATGCTGACTCTGGGACTAGGGACAGTGAGCTTGGAACTATAGGGACACTGAGCCAGTAATTTGATTGATACTGAATTAGCGAATAGTGGAACATGGACTAAACAATGATCAAGGGATATTGATCCTTACAGTGAGGACTAATCTAAGGACATTGAGCCTGGGACAAAAAAGACTGATCCAGGTACACTGAGCCTGGCACTGAAGATTGAATTTGGGACTAGAGGAACAGTGAGCCTGTGACTAAAGGGATGTTGAGCCTGGGCCTAGAGGGACGCTGAGCCTTGGACAAGGGAGAAAATTAGTCTGGAACTTAATGGACAGTGAGCCTGAATCTAGGGGGGTGTTAAGGCAGGGATAATGAACCTAGGACTGGGGGGGGGGGGGTGAGGGCACTGAACTTGGAACACTGAACCTGGGCCTAGATGGACAATGAACCTGATACTGCAGAGACACTGATCATGAGACTAGATGGAAACTAAACCTGAGACTGCAGGGACACTGAGCATGGGACTAGATGGACACTAAAACTAAGGCTGGCCAAATATTACACAATTTTCTTACAATTTTCTGTACAATTTTCTTTAGATTTACCTTCAACTATGAAGTACAAAGGCCTGCCTAATACGATACAATTGAAAGTGTTGTTTAGTTCTGACCTCACATTATATGGTTTTTGGTAAATCTAGCACAAAATTTTACAAGAAAATTAAACATGTATGGGCAGCATTAGACAGCAGGGACTCTGAGCATGGAACTAGATGGACAATGAACCTGAGACAGCAGGGACACTGAGCATGGGACTAGATGGACACTGAACCTGAGACAGCAGAACATTGCCCATGGGACTATAGGGACACTGATCTTGGTACTAGAGAGACACTGAGGGACACTGTACCTTCGACAAAATGGGCACTGAGCCTGGGACTAGTTAGAAAGTGAGCCTAGGACTATAAGAAAAGTGAGCCTGGGCCTAGGACACTGAGGCTGGTATACTGAGACATGGACTAGGGGGAAAATGTCTCTAAGGAAGAGGGAACCTCCCCTCGAAACACATCAGCCATTCAGGGGGTGTTCTTGCAGTTGGGACTTGCAGGTTGACCAGGTGGTTCGGGACATTGTGAATATTGATGTGCTAAACTATTTATAAAGTTCTCGCAAAGGTAATGCTCAAAGCTGGTGTGCCCCCTGTTTGCATTTTGTTTGTAACTTTTGGGCTTCCCCAGCCTTGAGGGGGCTCCAAAGCTGTGCCAAGAGCAGAGTAGCTGAAGGATTGTGACTTTTCTTTGCCGGTGCTATTCTCTTGAGCGCAGGACGTTGTTCTTTTGGTTTGCACTAGGGGAAAATGAGCCTGGGACTAGAGAGACACTAAACCTCGAATTAGAAGGAAGGACCCAGAACCTGGGATTAGATGAACACTGAGTCTAGAACTAGATGGACATTGAGCCTGAAACTAAAGAGACACTGAGCCTTGGCCTTGAAGGACACTGAACCTTGGACAAGAGGGACACTAAGCCTGGGACTCATGATACGTCAAGGCTGAGACACTTAAAAATGAATTTGAGGGAAAATGAGCCTGGGACTAGAAAGACACTGAGCCTAGAACAAGAGGAGCACTGAGTCTGAAACAAGAGAAACACAGAGCCAGGTAATATATGGACAGTGAGCCTGAGACTAGAGGGATATTGAGCCTGGTATCTGTTACTAAGCCTTGAACTATGGGGACAATGAGCCTGAATTTAGAAAGACACTGAGGCTGGTACACTGAACCAGGAACTAGAAGGGCACTAAGCCTGGGACTAGAGAAACACTTAGCAGGTAAATAAAGAGTCAAAGAGCCTGGACCTAGAGAACAATGACCCTTGGATAAAGGGGGTGCAGAGCTTAAAACTACTGTAGAAAGAAAATTAGCTTGGCACTAGAGGGACATTGAGGCTGGAATTTGAGGGACACTAATCCTGACAGTAAAGGGACACCAAGTCTGGTACTAGAGTGACACTGAGCCAGACAGTAGAGAAACACTTATCCTGGCACTAGAGGGATGCAGAGCCTGCCTTTAAATGAACACTGTAGCCAGGACGCTGAGCCAGGGACTGGAGGGACAATAGGCCTGGTACTAAAAAGAGCTTCAGGCTAAAAGGGCACTGAACCTGAGACTAAAGGGGCACCAAGTCAGGGACTAGAGGGACACTGAACCTGGAACAAGATCACTTGACCTGGCACAAGAGGAACACTAATCCTGAAGTCAGTGAGCCTGGGATTAGAGGGACTCTGAGCAAGGGATTAGATGGACACCAAGTCTGGTCCTAGATAGACATTAAGCCTGGGACTAGATGGACACTGAGCCTGGCATTGGAGAAACACTGAGTGTAAAACTAGGGAGCACTCAGCATAAGAATACAGAAACACTGAGCAGGGAAGTGAAAGAACAATGAGCCTGGAACTAGAGGAACAATTAGCTTGGTGTAAGAGGGACACTGAACCTGGAATTGGAGGGACAATAACCCTGGTGCTATAGGGATACACTGACCCTGAGACTAAAGGGGCACTGAGCCTGGGCTCAAATGGATACTGAGCCTGAGACTAATGAGACAATGAGCAAAGGAAAACTTTGAGCGTGGGACTAAATAAACACTAGACTTGGCACTAGATTGACACTAAGCCTGCACTAGCGGGACACTGAGCCTGGGAATAGAAGAACATTTGATTTGGCACTAGAGGAACACTGATCCTGGAGGCAGTGGGCCTAGGATTAACGGAACGCTGTGCCTGGGACTAGATTGACCCTGAGCTTGGGACTAGAGACACACTGAGAATGGAACTGGAGAGACACTGATCCTAGTAGTAAAGACTGATCCAAGGACATCAAGCCTTGCACTGAAGACTGAGCCTGACACTATAGGGCCACTGGGCCTGGAACAATTGAGCATGGCACTAGCCCTAGACAAGGGAGACACTGAGCTTCAGACGTGAAGCGCAGAGTGCCAAAAACTAGATGGACACTGAGCCTGGGGCTAGTGGGGCAGCAAAATTGAAACTAGAGGGGACTCTAAAGCAGGAACACTGAGCCTGGAACTAGAGGGACAATGATCCTATAACTAGTGATACACTAAACCTGGGGCACTAAACCTCTAGGCCAAGGTTCAGTGGATGGACACTGAACCTTGGCCTAGAGCAGTGATGGTGAACTTTGGCACCCCAGATGTTTTGGAACTACATTTCCCATGATGCTCATGCACACTGCAGTGTAGTTGAGCATCATGGGAAATGTAGTTCCAACACATCTGAGGTGCCAAGGTTCACCATCACTCGCCTAGAGGAATACTCAGACTGATGATAAAGGGGAAACTGAACCTTGCTCTAGAGGAACACTGAGTATAAAACTAGAGGGATACTGTGCCTGGGACTTAAAGAGACACTGAGCAGGGAAATAGAAGGACAATAAGTTGGTGCTACAGGTGCATTAAACCCGGCACTAGAAAGGCACTGAGTCTTGAATTAGGGGAGCAATTAGCTTGAAACTAAAGGGACACTGAGCCTGGGACAAACTGAGCCTTAAACTAGAGGAACACTAAGCCTGGCACTAGAGGGACACTGAGCCCAAGACTAGAGGGTCACTTAGCCTGGCATTAGAGGAACGCTGACCATGATGAGACTAGAGGGACTCTGAGCCTGGAAATGGAAGGACACTCAAAAAAGAACTAGAGGGAAGATGATCCTGGTAGTAAAGACTGTTCCAAGGACATCAAGCTTTGCACTTAAGACTGAACCTGACACTTTAGCCTAGAACACTGAGAATGGCACAAGACAAGAAAGATACTCAGCTTGGGACGAGAGGGGCAGTATGTCGGAAATTAGATGGACATTGAGGCTGGAGTTGGTGGGCCAGCAAACCTGAAACTAGATGGGTACTTAAGTAGGGACACTGAGCCTGGGACTATAGGAACTGTGAGCCTGTAACTAGAGATACACTAAATCTGAGGAATTGAGCATGGGACTAGATGGACAATGGGAAACTGTGCCTCAGTCTAGAGGGACACGTAGGCTGGCCATACATTATACAATGTTCTTATTCAATTTCCTTTAGATTTACCTTTATCTTTGCAGATAGACACTTAGAATATGACACAAATGTTGCACCGCTCCAGGTGGGGTATGAAATCTATCACTGCTGTGACAGAACGCCGGGTGCCAGCCTAGATTCACGACCAAAAGTATGCACACGACAGAAAGATGATGGTAGCACTTCCAGCTTAAAATCTTTGCTTTATTCAAATTCCATTAAAATAGAGGACATGATATGCACACACATCTCATAAGGACCTCAGCAAACGCGTTTATCCCATCTGTGCTTAGTCTTAGCCTAGAGGATACTTAAACTGTGACTAGAGAGACACTGAGCCTGGAACTAGAGAGACAATGAGTTTGGCACTGAAGGTACACTGAGGCTGGGACACTAAGCCTGGGAATAAAGGATGATTGTGGGATTAGAGGGACTCTAGAGGGACATTGAGACTGAAACTAGAGGGACATTGAGCCTGGTAGTAAAGACTGATCCAAGGACATCAAGCTTTGCAGTGAAGACTGACCCTGACATTATCTGGACACTGAGTATGGGGCATGAAGCAGGGCACTAGCCTTTGACAAGAGAAACATTGAGCCTGGGACTAAAAGGACAGCAAGCCTGCAACTAGATGGGTACTGTACCTGAGACTAGTAGTACAATGAGCATGAAACTAAAGGGACACAACCAACAGGGACAGCAAGATTGTGATTAGAGGGACACTAAACCTCGGGACACTGAGCCAGGCACTAGAAGCACATTGAGCCTGAAACTAGTGGGGGACTGAATATGGGACTAGAGGGACACTGAGAATGGGGCTAGAGGAACTCTAAGCCTGGCACTAGAGGGCCACTGAGCCTGGGGCTAGAGGGACAATTAACCTTGTACTCAGTGCCAGCTTTGCACTAAAGACACTGAGGGACACTGAGCCTGGGACCCTAGATAAACACTGAACCTGGTACTGAAGACTGAGCCTGTCACTAAAGGTAACTGAACCTGGCACTAAAGACTGTTCGAGAAAGACAGAACTTGGGGCTAAAGATTCTTTTTTTTTTTTTTCACATTTCAATTTTATTGTAAAATAGAATGGGAAAGGCAGATTCCAAGTATACATACACAGGCAAAATAGTAAATATACAAAGGATCTAGTGGCAGTAAATTACAATTGTGCGGGATTCATGTCAAAGAAGACAAAGAAGATGACTGTAACAAACCATCAAAACGTGGAGGTCCTGAGAAATATCAGTTGTAATGTAGACCAGGGAACGGTAGAGGAGGCAAGGGGAATCATCCCTTAGTATTAACAGGCTGGTATATCATAGCATAATTCCAAGGTAACACTTACAGAAAAGGTGATGGAAGACTGCTGAATTGTTTAAAGTCAGGGAAAAGAGAACCAGAAAGAAAAGAGAGAGAGGGAAAGAAAAAAAAAAAGGGGGGGGGTATTGGGGTGGTTGGATTAGGAATAAAAAAAAGTTGACTCTGAGTCAGTCAATTCTCAGTAGGATTTGAGAACTCCATTAATCAGTAGGAGTCACTTCAATAAGAGCCTTCCCTTCCATGTTCCATAGGGGCTAAAGATTCTACTTTGGCACTAGAAGGACACTGCGTCTGGCAGGGGTGGATACTGGGCCTGGTGCTAGAGGTAACATGAGCCTAAGACAATGACCCTGGCATTAAAAGTAGTCCTAAGGACTGACACTGAGTCCGATAATAGGGGACCACTGAGCCAGTGGCTAGATTTACATAGAACCTGGGACACTGATCCTTACACTAGAGCAGGAGTGTCAAACTCCCATTTCATTGTGGGCCACATCAGCATTATGGTTGCCCTCAAAGGGCCGGTTATATCTGTAGGATTAGATGTCCAGAGCACCCCATGTCCTGGGGGGGGGGGGCAAAGAGAAGCCTTTCTAAAGCTGCACAGAGGAGTGCAGGATCTGGCAAAGGAGTTCTGTCCTCTCTGCTGTCGAATACAGAGACGGGTGGGGGCAGAGACAATGGGGTGCCGCAGCTGCAGGAGAGGTGCGAGGGCCACGTGAAATGGCCTGGGGGGCCGCATTCGGCCCGCGGGCCTTGTGTTTGACACCTGTGCACTACAGGGATGCTGAGCCTAAACCTCATGCAGGGACATTGACCCTGGCACTAAAAACTGAGCCAATGGCTACAAAAAAATTAAGTTCATCATTAAAGACTGAGCTAGGCAGGGACCCTGAGACTAGATGGATAGCCTTGCACTAGAGGGATTTTGGGCCTGGCACTAAAGGACTAGAGGGACACTGAACCTGAAGCTAGAGGGGCAAAGAGTTTGGGATTAGAGGGACATTGAGCTTCAGACCAGTGGGACACTGAGCCTGGGACTACGCAGGCACATAGCCTGGGAAACATGCTAATAGAAGGGCACTGAGCCTGGGACTAAACACTAATCGAGGGACATTGTGCCTCGTACTGAAGACTGAGCCTGGGACTAAACACTGATCGAGGGACATTGTGTCTCGCACTGAAGACTGAGCCTGGGACTAAAGGAGCATTGAGCCTTGGACACTGAGTCTGGGACTGGAAGAACACTGAGCTGAGACTAGAGGTACACTGAGCCTGGCACTAGAGGGATACTGAATATGGAACTAGAAGGGTTCTGGGCCTGAGACTAGAGAAACACTTATTCTGGAACTAGAGGAACCACGTGCCTGAGACTAAAGACAAATCCAGGGACAATGAGCCTGGGACTAAGGGCTAATCCAAATATACTGAGCCCTGCACTGAAGACTGAGCCTGGGGCTACAGGAACACTGAGCCTGGAAATAAAGAGGGACACAGAGTCTGCAACTAGGGGGACACTGAGCTAGGGAATAATGACAATGAGTCTAGGGGGACACTGAGGAGAAAACATTGCCTGGTCTGATGAGTCTCGACATTCAGATGGTAGGGTCAGAATTTATCGTAAAACAACATGCAAGCATAGATCCATCCTGCCTTGTATGAACGGTTCAGGCTGGTGGTGGTGTAATGGTGTGGGGGATATTTTCTTGGCACAATTTGGGCTCCTTAGTAACAATTGAGCATCGTTTATATGCCTGAGTATTGTTGCTGACCATGTCCATCACTTTATGACTACAGTGTACCCATCTTCTGATGGCTCCTTCCAGATGGATAATGCACCATGTGACAAAGCTCAAATCATCTCAAACTGGTTTCTTGAACATAGCAATGAGTTCACTGTACTCCAATGACATACCAGATCCCAATCCAATAGAGCACCATTGGGATGTGGTGGAACGGGAGATTCATATCATGGATGTGTAGCCGACAAATCTGCAGCAACTGCTTGATGCTATTATGTCACTATGGATCAAAATCTCTGAGGAATGTTTCCAACACCTTGTTAAATCTATATCTATGCCACAAACAATTAAAGAGGAAGTAAACTTCCATCTTTAAGTTTTGTCTATAGGTAAGACTATATTAAGGCTTACCTATAGGTAGTGTAAATATCTTCACATATGCACCATTTAGGAGATATTTACTGACCTAGCAGCTAGTTACGTCACTGGCGCATGCGCTCTGAAGGAACGGCCGCCTGTGCCGATTCTTCAGAGCAGTGTACTGTAACTGGTAGGCGGGAGTGACGTCATCGCAGGTCCAACCAGTCACAGAGCTGGAGCCGCAAAGGGTACAGATGTATTGGGGGGGGGGGTATCGATGTATGGGGGGGGTACAGATGCATGGGGGTGGGGGTGGAGATATAGATATATGGGGGTGGGGGGTACAGATGTATGGGGGTGGGGGGTATAGATGTATGGGGGGTTTAGATGTTTGAGGATGGGGTATACATACATGGAGGTGGGGGTACAGATGTATGGGGTGGGGGTACAGATGTATGAGGGTGGAGGTGTAGAAATATGGGGGTGGGGGGTACAGATGTATGGGGGTGGGGGGTACAGATGTATGGGGGTGGGGGGTACATATGTATGGGGATGGGGGTACAGATGAATGGGGGTGGGGGTACAGATGTTTGGGGATTGGGGTAAAGATGTATAAGCATGAGGGGTACAGATGTATGGGGATGGGGGTACAGATGTATGGGGAGGGGGGTACAGATGTATAGGGGTGGGGGGTAAAGATGTATGGAGATGGGGGGGTACAGATGTATGGGGGTGGGGGTACAGATGTATGGGGATGGGGTAACAGATGTATAGGGGTGTTGGGTACAGATGGGGGGTGGGGTATAGATGTATGGGGGTGGGTGGTACAGATGTATGGGCATGAGGGGTACAGATGTATGGGAGTGGGGGGTACAGATGTATGGGGATGGGGGTACAGATGTATGGGGGTGGGGGGTACAAAGGTATGGGGGTGGGGGTACAGATATATGTAGATGGGGATACAGATGTATGGGGGTAGGGGTACACATGTATGGGGATTGGGGGTACAGGTGTATGAAGATAGGGGTACAGATGTATGGGGGTAGGAGTACAGAGGTATGGGGGTATAGATGTATGGGGGTGGGGTACAGATGTATGGGGGTAGGGGTACAGAGGTATGGGGGTACAGATGTATGGGGCTAGGGGTAAACATGTATGGGGATTGGGGGTACAGATGTATGGGGGTGGGGGGTACAGATGTATGGGGATGGGGGTACAGATGTATGGGGGTAGGGGTACAGAGGTATGGGGGTACAGATGTATGGGGGTACAGATGTATGGGGGTGGGGGGGTACAGATGTATGGGGGTAGGGGTACAGAGGTATGGAGGGTACAGATGTATATGGTTGGGGGGTACAGATGTATGGGGGTGGTGTACAGATGTATGGGGGTAGGCGTACAGATGTATGGGGGTGGGGGTACAGATGTATAGGGGTGGGGGGTACAGACATATGGGGTGGGGGAATACAGATGTATGGTGTTGTGGGTACAGATGTATGGGGTAGGGGGTACAGGTGTATGGGGGGTACAGATGTATGGAGGTGGGGGAATACAGATGTATGGTGTTGGGGGTACAGATGTATGGGGTGAGGGGTACAGATGTATGGGGGTAGGGGGTACAGAGGTATGGGGGGTACAGATGTATGGGGGTGGGGGTACAGATGTATGGGGGGTACAGATGTATGGAGGTGGGGGTATAGATGTATTGGGGTGGGGGTACAGATGCATGGGGTTGGAGGAATACAGATGTATGGTGTTGGGGGTACAGATGTAAGGGTGGTGAGGGGTACAGATGTATGGGGGTAGGGGGTACAGGTGTATGGGGGTTACAGATGTATGGAGATGGGGGAATACAGATGTATGGTGTTGAGGGTACAGATGTATGGGGTGAGGGGTACAGAGGTATGGGGGGGTACAGATGTATGGGGGGTACAGATGTATGGAGGTGGGGGTATAGATTTATTGGGGTGGGGGTACAGATGTATGGGGGTGGGGGTACAGATGAATGAAGGTGGGGGTACATATGTATTGGGGTGGGGGTACATATGTATTGGGGTGGGGGTACAGATGAATGGGGGTACAGATGTATGGGGGTGGGGGTATAGATGTATTGGGGTGGGGGTATAGATGTATTGGGGTGGGGGTACAGATGAATGGGGGGTACAGATGAATGGGGGGGTACAGATGTATGGGGGTGGGGGTACAGATGAATGAGGGTGGGGGTATAGATGTATTGGGGTGGGGGGGTACAGATGTAAAGGGGGGGTTACAGATTTAATGAGGGGGGGGGTACACAGGAATCTCTGCGCACACAGAGTGGTGAAGTGATGGAGGAGGAGACAGTTTCGGCCTGATTAGAGCCCCGGGTGTGGCAGCTCCTGGTTTCTGCAGCTGTCCGGATCCGTTCCGTGTTTTTCCTCCTCCTGGGTGTTCGGGCGTCCAATGAGCGGGCGCAGGAAGCTGGTGTGTCATTAGTGGGGCACACACACTCTCAGACACACACACACACAGACGGTCGGACACAAGTAGTCGGAGGTTTGGGATGGAGGAGCTGCAGTGACCCCGCCGGTGCCCACCGATCTGCAGAGCCCCCCGGGCCACCATGTTTCAGCCCGCTCCCAAGAGGTGCTTCACCATCGAATCTCTGGTGGCCAAAGACAGCCCGGTGCAAGTCTCCCGAGCCGAGGAGCCCATCCGACCCGCCGCCCTCAGCTATGCCAACTCCAACCCGATGAACCCCTTCCTGAACGGCTTCCACCCGCCAAGCAGCCGAGGAGTCTACCCAAACCCCGACCTGATCTTCAGCGATCCCCCCAACCCCGTCCACCCGATGCCCACCGCCTTGGCACCTCACCCGCTACCCAACAGCCCGCACCCCATCTTCACCTCCCAGCAGAGGGACCCTTCAACCTTCTACCCCTGGCTTATCCACCGGTACCGCTATCTGGGCCATCGCTTCCAGGGTGAGTCACCCACAAACTTTACTCCAAACTTTCCCAGGAGAGAGGGGGGCAAATCCGGGCTGACAGTGGGATACACATCCGGGTGTACAGAGAGATACAAATCCGGGCGTACAAAGAAGAGAGACGAAAACAAATCCGGGTGTACTGAGAGATACAAATCCGGGTGTACTGAGAGATACAAATCAGGCGTACAGGCAGGAGAAAGGAATTACAAATTCGGGTGTACCGAGAGATACAAATCCGGGTGTACCGAGAGATACAAATCCGGGTGTTCAGAGAGTTTCAAATTCGGGCGTACAAAGAAGAGAGAGGAATACAAATCAGGGTGTACATAGAGATACAAATCCGGGTGTACAGAGGGTAGAGAGGGATAAAAAACAGATGTATAAAAGTATATAAAAATGACTGAGAAAAAAGAGAGCGAGAGAAATTCGGGTGTAGATTGGGGTGACAGTGATAACAAGCCGGGTGTATAGGGGAAATGAAAGGAAGAGTTTGAATGTATATTTAGGAAACTGATAAAAATGCGGGATTACTTTAGTGTGAAAGGGATAAAAGTTCGGGTGTAATTTAGGGTGAGAGGGATTCTGGTGGAGTTTAAAGATAAAGGGATAAAAATAGGGTGTAGGTAAAGTTTAGATTAATATAATCTCGGTGCGGTTTAGAGTAAGGGGGATAAAAAAAAAAAAAAAATCGGGTGTATTTTAGCAGTGAGGGGGATTAAAAATCGAGTAACGTTTAGGGTGAGGGATTAATAATCGGGTGTCGTTTAGAGTTGAGTCGAACATTCTCATTCTGAGTCCTGAACGAAATAAACAGAAGCTGCGAACAAAAACGAAAGTGAGAAAGAGAGAGACCGCAACTCAGAGACTTCCCCTCACCCTACAATGTATATACAATGTATTCCTCACCCTACAATGTATATACAATGTATTCCTCACCCTACAATGTATATACAATGTATTCCTCACCCTACAATGTATATACAATGTATTCCTCACCCTTCAATATATTCCTCACCCTACAATGTATATACAATATATTCCTCACCCTACAATATATTCCTCACCCTACAATGTATATACAATATATTCCTCACCCTACAATGTATATACAATGTATTCCTCACCCTACAATGTATATACAATGTATTCCTCACCCTACAATATATTCCTCACCCTACAATGTATATACAATATATTCCTCACCCTACAATGTATTCCTCACCCTACAATATATTCCTCACCCTACAATATATTCCTCACCCTACAATATATTCCTCACCCTACAATGTATATACAATGTATTCCTCACCCTACAATGTATATACAATGTATTCCTCACCCTACAATATATTCCTCACCCTACAATGTATTTCTCACGCTACAATGTATATACAATGTATTCCTCACCCTACAATGTATATACAATGTATTCCTCACCCTACAATGTATTTCTCACGCTACAATGTATATACAATATATTCCTCACCCTACAATGTATATACAATATATTCCTCACCCTACTATGTATATACAATGTATTCCTCACCCTACAATGTATTTCTCACGCTACAATGTATATACAATATATTCCTCACCCTACAATCTATATACAATATATTCCTCACCCTACTATGTATATACAATGTATTCCTCACTCTACAATATATTCCTCACCCTACAATGTATTCCTCACCCGTCAATATATTCCTCACCCTACAATGTATACACAATGTATTCTTCACCCTACAATGTATGTACAATGTATTCTTCGCCCTACAATGTATATACAATGTATTCCTCACCCTACAATGTATACACAACGTATTTTACACCCTACAATCTATAAGCAATGAATTTCTCACCCTAAAATGTGTATACAATGTATTCCTCACCCTACAATCTGTATACAGTGCATTAATTACCCTACCACCTATCTACAATGTACCCCCCATACACACACACACACACACACACACACACACACACACACACACAATGTATTCCTCACCCTACAATTTATATACCATGTAAAACGCACCCTGCACTGTATATACAATGTATTCTTCACCCTACAGTCTATAAAATGTATTTTTCACCATACAATTTATATACAATGTGTTCCTCTCCATACAATTTATATACAATGTATTCCTCACACTACAATGTATATTCTTCATACTACAATCTATATACAATGTATTCCCTTCCCTATAATTTATATACAATGTATCCTTCACCTTACAAGTTATGTACAGTTTATTATTCGCCCTACAATTTATATACAATGTATTCCTCGCCCTGCAATCTATGTACAAACAGGTTGAATAAGTGAAGAATTGGAGAATCGTCACACGGTAAAATCCGTGAACATTCACCTCCAATCATGTGAACGGTGAATTTCTGTATATTTATTTCACCTGCACATGGTTGTATATTAGAAGTGAACACAGCTACATTACAGCCCCTCTCTATCGCTCACCGCCCAGTATACACCAGTGTGTCCCTCTCTGTGCAATGGGGACGAGGCTGTTCACCCAGCAAAGTGAATGTTTGTAAATAAGGCGAAACTGTGTCCTCTTCTAATACTCCGATCATTTCTCACACGATAACTGACAATCACCACAGGTTCATCTTATTTACTAACAATCGCTACATAAACAGCCTCTCCTAAAGTAAATCGCCCCATATTTATGTATGATTGATGGAATGTATTTGTATACAGTGCATTTCTCACCCTCCCATTCATATACCAAATATCTCTCACTCTACTATTTATGTACAATATATGTGTCCCTCTACTATGTATATACAAACTATCTCTCACCCTAAGAATTATATACAATATCTCTATCACCCTACGATTTTTATACAATATCTCTATCACCCTACGATGTATATACGATCTCTCACTGTACGATTTTAATACACCGAATCTCCCAATTCACAAATATATACAACGAATCCCTCATTTCAGGATAATGCAATGAATCTCACATCGTACGATTTATACAAGTCATTGAAATTCTTTCCCTACGATTATATACAATAAATCTCTCACCCGATTATCTGTATGCAATGAATCTCCTTCAATCCTGCAGTCGGTGGAAATTTTCAGGACACAGAATCAGAGTAACAACGAATATCGGGATAAATTATCACAAATAATGACAGTTTGTTCGACCAATTATTCTAGATTATTGGGGGATGAAAAAAACGGGAAATTATCTCATGCGGATTGTTTGATCCCTCCACAATACACAGGGAAGATACAAGACAATGTCGATTTATTTATTTATTTTACTATTGTTATTATTATGGTTATTGATAGATTGTAGAAAACATTTCCTGATAATGGACAGAAGAGGCAATCTCATCCCTGCAATTTCATTTTTAATATTTAATTCATCACATAATAATAATACTGATTGGATATAACAAAGTTACAGAAACTAAATTGCACAGCGCAGACCGATTCGGCCCACACAATTGTATCTCCTTCTATATTATTTACTGTAAAACATTTGGCTAATATATATATATATATATATATATATATATATATATATATATATATATATATATATATATATATATATATATAATTTATTCAGGTTTGCATTTTCCTCTTTAGTGGACATAAAATCCCCTTGCAGAGTGGATATACAAAATGATCGACTCTAATTAGATATTTTTTTCTATATATATTTTTTCTTCGCCTCATTGGGATTAGATATCAACGTATAACGTTCCCGGTGTGTACATTGTACGTCCTATGAATATATACTGAATGATATATATTGTATCCTATGGTCCTATTATGCATATAAACCTATATATATATATATATATATATATATATATATATATATATATATAATTCATTATGTAGAATTGTTATCGCATCCATAAGGTGCTCGAAAGATTATAATTATTGTAAACTTTTGCTTAAAGAACACAGCAAATAGACGCGTGTGTTTATGTCTATATCTATATTAATACATAAATATTTATAAAACATAAAGCGAAAAAGAATTGAATTATATTAAAGTATATATACATATATATTGGCGCATGTGTTTCTAATCACGTATTCGGTATAGCAGTGGGGGATATAAAGGCTAATCTAATGAGACATTCAGAAACAAATACTATATGACATGTACAGGGCTCATTACAGCTGTACAGAGGTGGGATGAGTGTATAGATACATATAAATATGCTATATAGCCTGTACAGGGCTCAGTATTACTTGTACAGAGGTGAATCCAGCATACAGAGGAAGGATGAATGTATACATAGAGATATGGATTCTATATGGCCTGTATAGGGTTCAGTGTAATGTGACTGTACAGAGGAAGGATGAATGTATACATAGAGATATGGATTCTATATGGCCTGTATAGGGTTCAGTGTAATGTGACTGTACAGAGGAAGGATAATTGTATACATAGAGATATGGATTATATATGTCCTGTATAGGGCTCAGTGTAATGTGACTGTACAGAGGAAGGATGAATGTATACATAGAGATTTGGATTATATATGGCCTGTATTGGGTTCAGTGTAATGTGACTGTACAGAGGAAGGATAATTGTATACATAGAGATATGGATTATATATGTCCTGTATAGGGCTCAGTGTAATGTGACTGTATAGGGGAAGGGTAATTGTATACATAGAGATATTGATGATATATGGCCTGTATTGGGTTCAGTGTAATGTGACTGTACAGAGGAAGGATAATTGTATACATAGAGATATGGATTACATATGTCCTGTATAGGGCTCAGTGTAATGTGACTGTACAGAGGAAGGATAATTGTATACATAGAGATATTGATGATATATGGCCTGTATAGGTTCAGTGTAATGTAACTGTGCAGAGGAAGGATGGATGTATACTTAGAGATATGGATTCTATATGGCTTGTACAGGGCTCAATATTATATAGGTGTATATATGGGATAAATGTACATGGACCCTATATGGCCTGTACAGGGCTCAGTATTATAGAACTCGACAGAGGTGGGGTGAGTGTATAGTTGCAAATACGGATTCTATAGGCTGTACAGGGTTCAGTATTATATAAGTGTACAGAGACCGCGTGAGTGTGTGTACATACATATACAAATCCTATATGGCCTGGGCTCAGCATTATATAGGTGTACAGAGGGAGGTGGAACGTATAGATACAGTTGAGGAACCTATATGGCCTGTATGGGACGCAGTATAATATAACTGTACAGTTGTGGGATGAATGTATAGATACAAATATTGATTCCATAGTACATGTACAGAGTCAGTATTATGTAGGTGTACAGCGGTGGGATGAATATATAGAAACATGTATAGATTGTATATGACCTGTACAGGGCTCAGTATTATATAGGTGTACAGAGGTGGGATGAATACAGATATGGACTCTATGTGGCCTGTACAGAGTTAGTATTATGTAGGTGTACAACGGTGGGCTGTATATATTGGAACATATATCGATTCTATATGACTTGTACAGGACTGGGCTTTATACGGGTGTACAGAGGTTGGATGAATGAAGATATGGATCCTTTATGGCCTGCACAGTGCTCGGTATAACTGTGCAGAGATGAATGAATACAGATATATACAGAAACGTGTATATGGCCTTCACAGTGCTCTGTATAACTGTACAGAGGTACGATAAGTGTACATGTACTGATTGTTTATGGTCTGTACAGGTCTCAGAATAACTGTACAGAGATGCAGTGAATGAACTGTATACATACATATACAGATCATATATGGCATGTACTTGGAGTCTAGATGATCTGTGCAGGGTTCAGTATACTGTATGAGGTAGGATGAATGTGTACATACATATACAGATCCTATATGGCCTGCACAGGGTCCAGAGCTAGGATGAACGTGTACATACATATAGAGATCCTAAATGATCTGTACATGGCTCAGTATACTGTAGAGAGGTAGGATGAATGTGTACATACATATAGAGATCCTAAATGATCTGTACAGGGTCCATAGCTAGGATGAATGTGTACATACATATAGAGATCCTAAATGATCTGTACAGGCTCAGTATACTGTATGAGGTAGGATGAATGTGTACATACATATACAGATCCTATATGGCCTGCACATGGTCCAGAGCTAGGATGAATGTGTACATACATATAGAGATCCTAAATGATCTGTACATGGCTCAGTATACTGTATGAGGTAGGTCGAATGTGTACATACATATAGAGATACTAACTGACATGTACATGGCTCAGTATACTGTATGAGGTAGGATGAATGTGTACATACATATACAGATCCTATATGGCCTGCACATGGTCCAGAGCTAGGATGAACGTGTACATACATATAGAGATACTAATGGCATGTACATGGCTTAGTATACTGTATGAGTTAGGATGAATGTGTACATACATATATAGATCCTAAATGATCTTACAGGCTCAGTATACTGTATGAGGTAGGTTGAATGTGTACATACATATAGAGATACTAACTGACATGCATATGGCTCAGTATACTGTATGAGGTATGAATGTATACATACATATAGAGACAATATATGACTTGTACTCTGACCCCTGTGTGTCACCCTTGCAGGCAATGACACCAGTGCGGAGAGCTTCTTGCTGCACAATGCTCTGGCCCGGAAACCCAAACGGATCCGAACCGCCTTCTCCCCGTCCCAGCTCCTCCGGTTGGAGCACGCCTTTGAGAAGAACCATTATGTGGTGGGAGCGGAGAGGAAGCAGCTGGCCCACAGTCTCAGCCTGACCGAGACCCAGGTACGACACCCTCCTAAACTATCAATCCACAGCAACAACCCGCTATGTGAACCCCAAACAATGAACTCCACCAGGGTGAGGACACCCTAATGAGGAGTGTGATTAGTTGCGTTATAATGGAAAAGTTCCAAAAAGACATTGAATGACTATAGAGGGGGACTGGTTTAGTTGATCAATGTTGAAGGTGACTAGTTAGTATCACTGTACACTGTCACCCAGTGTCACCCTATATCACTGCAAATGGTACATAGTTACAGTGTATCGCTGTAGGGGTGAATATGTACACTGGGTGTATCGCTGCAGATACCAGAGGGGTGAATAGCTACAGTGTATCGCTGAATGAAGTGAATACTTTCACTGTATCGTTGTAAGGGGTGAATAGTTACAGTATGACTTTAGAGGGTGAATAGTTACAGTGTATTAATAGGGAAAAGGGAGGGGGGCAGTTACAGTGTAGAACTGTAGGTAGTGAATAGTTTCAATGTTTCACTGTAGGGGGAGTGGTTACAGTATGACTGTAGGGTGAATAGTTACAGTGAATAACTGTTTGGGATGAGTGATTACAGTGTATCTCTTTAGAGGGTGAATAGTTATTGTGGTTACTGCAGGGGGTAAATAGTTACAGTGTATCACAGTAGGAGGGAATAGTTACAGTATGACTGTAGAGGGTGAATAGTTACAGTCCACAACTGTTTGGGATGAATAGTTGCAGTGTATAACCATAGAGGGCGAATAGTTATCGTGGCCACTGTAGGGGGAATTGTTGCAATGCATATCTGTAGGAGGGTGACTAGTTACAGTGTATAGCTGTAGGGGGGTGACTAGTTACAGTGTAGTTACAGTGTATAACTGTATGGGGGTGACTAGGTACAATGCATAACTGTAGGGGGGGGGGGGTGGACTAGTTACAGTGTAATTACAGGTGTATATCTGTAGGAGGGTGACTAGTTACAGTGTATAACTGTAGGAGGGTGACTAGTTACAGTGTATAACTGTAGGAGGGTGACTAGTTATAGTGTATAACTGTAGGGGGTGACTAGTTATAGTGTATAACTGTAGGGGGTGACTAGTTACAGTGTATAACTGTAGGGGGTGACTAGTTACAGTGTATAACTGTAGGGGGTGACTAGTTACAGTGTATAACTGTAGGGGGGTGACTAGTTACGGTGTATAACTGTAGGAGGGTGACTAGTTACAGTGTATAACTGTAGGAGGGTGACTAGTTACAGTGTATAACTGTAGGGGGTGACTAGTTACAGTGTATAACTGTAGGGGGTGACTAGTTACAGTGTATAACTGTAGGGGGTGACTAGTTACAGTGTATAACTGTAGGGGGTGACTAGTTACAGTGTATAACTGTAGGGGGTGACTAGTTACAGTGTATAACTGTAGGAGGGTGACTAGTTACAGTGTATAACTGTAGGGGGTGACTAGTTACAGTGTATAACTGTAGGAGGGTGACTAGTTACAGTGTATAACTGTAGGGGGTGACTAGTTACAGTGTATAACTGTAGGGGGTGACTAGTTACAGTGTATAACTGTAGGGGGTGACTAGTTACAGTGTATAACTGTAGGAGGGTGACTAGTTACAGTGTATAACTGTAGGGGGTGACTAGTTACACTGTATAACTGTAGGGGGTGACTAGTTACAGTGTATAACTGTAGGAGGGTGACTAGTTACAGTGTATAACTGTAGGAGGGTGACTAGTTACAGTGTATAACTGTAGGGGGTGACTAGTTACAGTGTATAACTGTAGGAGGGTGACTAGTTACAGTGTATAACTGTAGGGGGTGACTAGTTACACTGTATAACTGTAGGGGGTGACTAGTTACAGTGTATAACTGTAGGAGGGTGACTAGTTACAGTGTATAACTGTAGGAGGGTGACTAGTTACAGTGTATAACTGTAGGGGGGTGACTAGTTACAGTGTACAACTGTAGGGGGGTGACTAGTTACAGTGTATAACTGTAGGGGGGTGACTAGTTACAGTGTACAACTGTAGGGGGGTGACTAGTTACAGTGTACAACTGTAGGGGGGTGACTAGTTACAGTGTACAACTGTAGGGGGTGACTAGGTACAGTGTATAACTGTAGGGGCTGAATAGTTGTTACACGATATTACTGTAAGATTGAGACGTTGAAGAGGTGAGATCACTGTAGGGATGAAGAGCAATCCATTAAAGTGAATAGTTACACTGTATCACAGTAGTGGGTAAATATTTACACTGTAAGGGGGGGGGGGGTTAATACGCTGCACACATTGCAAAGTGTGTAAGAGGTGAATGGTTAGCTGTAAGGGGGTAAATAATAAATATACAGTATAAAGTATGTCACTGTGGGGAAAATAGTTGTACCCATCAGTGTAAAGGATGAATATTACACTGTTTGGGGTGAATAAATTATACCGTATCACTATTAGGTGTGTTTTTATTTTATTTTTTTTGGGGGGGGGGGGTAGTATTTCTTGGCATGGTATTAGTATGTCCTCTGTGATCAGTGTGTTTGATCGTTGAATGATTGCATTTTTGGTGCAGAATGGGGAACCGAATAATATTTACTATTCTTTTATTGTTATTGTCAGCTGAGTGAGGATGTCATTGTGATAATCTTCAAGTCAGACGATGAATGCAGAAAAGTCTGTCTGTGTGTGTGTATAATATATATATATAATATATAATGTGTGTGTGTGTGTATAATATATATATATAATATATAATGTATATGTGTGTGTGTGTGTACTGTGCGATGTGTGAGCAGGTTGGTGCTGGAAGTGAAGTTGGTCCATATTTATTGCTGAAGGGAGATTCCTGTTCTAGGGTGATAATTGTGATAAGCTTTGAAGATCATTAGTAGATAATAATACAAATACAAATAATAATGATGAGTGTGTGCGGGATGATGGCAGGTGTTGGGGTGACCCTTCTCTGTAGGGGAGCACAGCCCGGAATCCCCCGCCCTACACAGACAGGACCCCCAGCCCGGGCAGATTAGAGGCTTTACTTATCTGTTAGCTGCAGACAGCCGACACTGCGGGGCCCCGACCTCATCTATTCCGGGGCCCCCTAAACCCATTATTGGAGGGGTGAGCTCTGCCTGGGACAGAAATAAAAAAAAATGATTTAGCAATGTTATATAGGAGCCCAGTGCAACGTACACATCCGTGTGTGAGGGATATACCTGTCTGTGTGTTATATCAACGAATTGCAATTACTGTGAAAGAATTAAATATACGAATAATAATTATTAGACTATAGATATCAGTTGGAGATAGAAGTGTGCATTATAGGCACGTGTATTTTATATAAATGCGTATTATACGTATATATATATATATATATATATATATATATATATATATGTGTGTGTATTATTATTATTATTATGTATTATTATTATGTGTATAATTTATGTCTAGGTGTGTAATATAGATGATAATTATGTGCATGTATTACATGAAAGATTGGGTGTATTACTAGAGTATATGTGTATTATATAAATATGCAATATATGTATGCACATTATATATAGACATATATTATGTGTGTGTGTGTATGTTATAGACATGCATTATAGTATGCTTTATTTGTATGTGTATTATATAGGTGCATAATAAATAGATGTGAATTTGTATGTAGTTGTGTATAAATTAGAATATGCATCATATGTGTGTGTATCATAGACATGGATTACAAGTGTGTATTATACAGATTAGTATTATGTGTGCAGCATATAGATGTGTATTATACAAATGTGGGTATTATATGTATGTGTGTGTGTGTGTATAATATAGATGTATATTCTCTATGGGTATTATGT